>NC_081342.1:48404751-48411467 GCF_029784015.1 Lycium ferocissimum | reverse complement strand
GCCTTAAATAATACGAAAAGAGAAAGATTCATACCTTTTTTCTTGTTTAGACAGCAATATCCTCAATATCCACACTAAAATCTATCGCAAAACAATACTAGAATCACAACCACGCGTTACCCGAACATAAACCACTACTCCGCGACTTAAAAATTACACACTTTTTGTTTCCCTCTCTCTCTCTCTCTTCAATTTCTGGAATTTTCCAGGAAAATCTGATGCAAAAAGGGGGTTATTACCCTTTATATAGGGGTCAAATTCGGGTTGAGTTCACTGTAGCATTTTACTGTAGCAGGTCGCATCGTGAGCAAGATCGTAGCACGCGTTTCGCTCTGTCACCGAACTTGTAACGTCCATAATTCTCTACTCCAATGTCCTATCGATGAGAGGTTTGTTGCGTTGGAAACTAGACTCAACGAAATTCATTTTAGGCTTTTGTTTCACTTCAAAACACTTCATATGCTAAGATATATTCGTCCCTCAATTTAGACCAAAATTTTCATACAAAACATTACCCATCCTTTCTCCAAAGTCGTACTACTCCATTTCTTCCACACATTTCCTTATAAAACCTTCCAGTATGCCTTATATTCATCCTTCAGTATGCCTTATATTCATCCTTCACTCATTAAGTATACTTAATAATGCTTGCTCCTTACATTCCAAAGTGATTTTACTTAACCATAACTCAACATACTTATGTTTCAAGTTTGATAAGTGCTTCTTTGAAGATATGGGGTGTAACACCAAAGGTGAATCTTATGATATCGGAGCTCTTCTTGGCTCCCCTACTCTTATCAATGTCGACGATACCTGTAGTGCAGATTCATCTTGAATCTCAGATGGGTCTGTCTCCATAGAAGACATGATCTCAGATGGGTCCGTCTCAATGGAGGGTACATCCTCACTGGGGTCCTCCTCTAAAGAGTAACTCAATCCTCCTACTGTCGTCATTGTAATCCTCGAATCATCCGTAATCCTTTCTGGAGAAGTCAACATCAACTGTAAAACAACAAAGGTCAGGGTTGAAGATTTCCCACCCTATGACTCAGCTCTATAGCACGATCTAGAATACGAAATAAGGATAACCATCCTAAATGCCTTGCAGCTTCCTGTTTATAAGTGTGGCGCGCAACACGCCCATAAACAAGACTCTGCTCACGATCCAGACTGGAGGGCCACGACGGGCACCCGAGCCCTACTACCGAGCACCACTAAACATGCTTTCCTAACATGATCATGAACAAGAGTGGACCTCGGGGTTCACCAGATGAAAGTCTGCTACATCATATAAGAATATATACTGAGAAAGGGATTAGCCCAAGAAAACATGTTATGCAACTATGCTGGTCAAAATTGAGCATGCCGACAAGGCAACTGTGAAGTACTATACATCGAAAATATAGGCCGAAGGGGCCATACAAAATCTAGCTAAACCATGACTATCTACAAGCCTCTACTAGAGTACCTGACATAAAGAGGTGGGGACAGGGCCTCGCCATACCCGTATGTATACAAAAGAACATCATACTAAAACTAGACAGCAACTTAGGAACGAGAGGAGTGCTCCAATGTCGGTACTGACAAAGAACTCTCCATGTGGATGGATCATCAACCGCCCATCCGAACTCGCAGCGTGAAACAAAGACCCCCGTGAGGCGGGCGACAAAGATGGACAAAGCATTTAGTATGTAAGGCATGAAGAATAACATAATAAAGACATGAAGGTAACATGAGATAAAAGTGAGTCAACCTGTGTATCTGAGTGCCTCTGAGGGCAGATGACATAAATGCTTTCCTTTAAAAAAAAAAACATTTTCTACATATATATATAAGCCACCCTGTGGGGCTGTCATCATCATAATATCGTACCCGACCTTAATAGAACTCCGTGTCATCATACCCAATTGCAGTGGTGTGCAAAATAGGTGTCGTACCTGGCTGACTATAGCGCGGCTCGGTGTCATAAAATAGATACATATATATATATATATATATATATATATATATATATATATATATATATATATATATATATATATACGACTCTCTATCACAAAGAAGTGACGTAAGGTCGGTATATCTCCTATTACCATTATAGAACTAACATCATCAACATATCTCACCTTGATGAATCAATGATCATAAGATGAGATCAACAACCATAAGACAAGATCAATAACCATGACACAAGATCAATAACATCATAAGACACGATTAATAACATCATAAGTAGATTAAGAACATAAGCTCCTAATATTTCTAAGAGTGGAGTCATTATGGATATCATTCGTATATGTTCGTATCAACATGATCATTCCAAAAGAAAGAAAAGGACAGCCTTAACATACCTTATCCGTTTACCATTATTACCCAACGTTCGTCGTCCAATTTTTTCCAATCTATAACAAGGCATTTAGAGTCATGGTTAGCCCTCGGAACTCTCTTAAGCCATACTTAATCTAGTAGGTGTTCTATGTGAATTCGGGCAGCGTTCCCTTTATAATATCGACTTCCATCCAAGACCAATTTCAGCCCAAGGCAATTATACAACATCAAAAATAATGTATATACATGTTAATCCATCAAAACAACTCCAAATGATCCCATAATCTCTACCAAAAATAGTCCGCAAGTATATCGTTCTTAGTTTCACTTTCGAGCTTCAAGTTTACATCTTTCCTTTCAATAATTCAGCCCATAAACTCATACATACATACAACCAGCCTAAGAACATCTTATTCAAGTCATTTAATATGATTTCCATCAGATCAAAACAGTCCAAACACCAACGACTTCAATATAAAATCCTATGACTTCTCCTCCATATATTTCTTCATTTTAAGTCTTGTTAAACCTTTAAAACAACTCAACACAAGAGATAGGATGAAGAGCATACCTTATAGCTTGAAGAACTTTAGCCCACACACTTACTTCAAGGTTAAGCTACTACGATCTTAAGTTAGAAACAAGAACAACACCTTCTATGAGCTAGTTTGGGTGATTTGAGGCTTGATTTCACTTGTGGTATCTTGGGATGGATGGAGAGTTGGTAGGAGAGAATGAGATAGCTTAGGGTTATATTTGATAGGATAAATGAGCTTTAAGTCATGGGCAACAAATTATATAACATAAAAAAAAAAGTTCCACTGCCTCAATTTCACGGTTCACTTTCACGGACCGTGAATTATTTCACGGGCCGTGAAACCATTCCAATGACTGCCCAGCATCTCCACCAATATACGATGGTTGCTGCCTCATTTTCACGGCCGTGGAATATTCCACAGACCGTGAAACCAATGGTGGAACTGCCTCCTTTCGATTTTTCGACGAAACTTATTCTTTCCGATTTGTTTGGCTTCCAACTCTTTCATCCTTTGTGAAACATGTTCATGAACATATATCACTTCGAAACATACCCGTAGGCTACTTGTACATCTTTCCAAAAGGTCCTCAATACGAGTTTATATAAATTGGATTATAACGAAACCTTAACGTACGAAGAGGGTGGAACACAACCCTACCATCTTTCATAGCTCTTGGGAACTTCATAGCTCTTTCGGCTTACCTTACGTCATGAACGGTGTAAAACAAATTTGAGGTGTAACACCTTTCTCGTCTAGGTCATATTCTGTAAAAGTCGATAAGCCCTGGTTAATGGACTCCCAAGACTACGGACTTCTCGATCCCTCAGAAAATCTATGACTATCTGTGTACTAATAAGGTGCTAAGTCTGGGAGGCCACCAATTGTGTCAATAACTTCTATATATATATATATATATCTTCACCTCCTAGCCGCAAGGGCTAGTGGGTGGAACCGGTGATCACGGGAAGAGATACCGAGAGCTTCTCTCGACTCTCCCTAATGTTTGCATCCTTCGGGGACACCGAAAGGATAACTCATCCCGGGTCTCGATTCGATCTTCTGTAGAGGGCATGAATCACAATACGGGTCCTCCTCAATGGATAACTCACATCTAATCCCATTGTCGGTCTTAGCCCTAAATTTTATTTTATTTCTCGACCAAGTCATATTGCAACAATGCATATACAAACACCAAGGGAGTAAAAGCAAACCCTAAACTCCTAAGCGTTGATGTCAAACTAATTCATATAGAGAAAATATATAACAATAACTGTGTTGCAGCCTCAAAGCTATATAAGTTCTCACTAATTATTATTTTTCTATATATATTCAACTTGGACGGATATCATAAAAATAAAAATATTAATAATAATAGTTCATGCAACGACCCGTTTCGTCGTTATAGTTCTTTAGGCGTTTTCTCCATTCCCAAAGCCGGAGAGCTCGATTTTGACCCGAAAGGGACCGATACGCTTCCGGGTGCCTAGACCACCCTGAACTTGTAACTTGCAGTGGAAAATATAGGCTTAAAGTGAAAATGATTGACCCAAAATATCTATGGAAAACGAACCTTTTTCACGAATTTCGTCAATTTCGAGAGGTCCGGAGATTTGCTTAGGCCTAGCTGTGTTTGGTTCGGCTCCTGAAGAGAATCAAACATCGAAATTTCGTGACTTGGGATGGAAATTTGAAATTAAGGCTCGATTGAGCACTCTGACCTCCACGAGACCTCCAAGCGGGAATTCCGTGGCCCGTGCTGAAGCGGATTAGTTGTGGTAGTATCGGCCGCGGCGACCTTACGTGTCTGCATGGTACCGGCGCCCGGTGGTGACGCGCGGTTAAATCTTATTTAAGAAATCATTTTCGGTGTCCGGTGTCCATTTTTCACAACCCTAAATTCCAGCCGCCCAGTTCGGTGGGAAAGTCTAAAAATCAGAATTGTTGGTCTTGATAATCCTTCTAACACCTTTAAATTCTTCTTCCATCTAGTAAATTACTCCTAAAAGTCTTCACCTAGAGAACCATCTAATGGGTATTACAAGCATCTAAGAGTTTAAAAATATTGGACCCTCATTTTACCCCATTATATTCACATGATTCCATTAGGAAATCTTTGAGGAAAAATCTCTAAATGAGTTAATAACCTTGATTCCTACCTTCTTTCCTCTTAAAAATGAGTTGGAAATGTATTTTTCCCAATATAAGCCTAAAAAAATTGGTAACTCACCTAGTGTTGTTGTAGATGGAATCTAGAATATTGATCCCAAATTATTAATCCGAATCTAAAGGGTTATAAATGGTAGATATTGACTAATCTTGGGCATTAATCATAGATCTTCCAACTTTTAACGTGCGGATTACGATGCGGTGATCGAGTTAAAAATAATGGATATTCATACCCGCACGGCCATGAGGTAGGTTATGGCTTCTCCTTTCGGTAGATCGATTAGTTTCTAATTATTGAAGAACGGAGAATTAATGTGTAGAAATTGGAGATTTGGTAGTACTTAATGGTATTGTGTGTGATTTGTATGTTCGGGCTTGAGCCCGTAGATTCTTTAGGATTTTGATTTGGTTTTCGTGAATATTGGTGGATTTATTGATATCATAGCAGATACCTAATTCTTCTATGTCCTAATATAGAATTTTCATAATATGTGATTAATTGTGTTATGCCATTAATAGTGAATCTAGTTGATAGATGGAAGGATAATATGCATAACGATTGTGAGAATTCTGGCGGTTGTAATGAATGACTTGTATAGTGAATTGTTTGTTCTAAGCTAATAGGCTGATTTCATTGGTTCGGTATAACGGATATCGACTTGATTAACTTTGTTGTGTGTGTCTAGGACTAGCCATTCCGTTGTGTGGTGATTGATTGTTCTATTGTGTTGGCTTGATGCTACGAGTTGTTGATAGATGTTGGTTTCTGCTTTATCATCTTGTTTACGATATTATTGGCATACCCACTGTTGGTACTTGTAATTCGGTTATATTGTTGGCACACCCATTGTTGGTATTTGTGATTCGGATATATAGTTGGCGTACCCCTTTGTTGGTACTTGTGATATTGAAAAAGATAAATGATATGGATACATGCATTACACGCACTCTCATTCTTCATGACATATTGTTGAGATACTGATGAGATTTGATGAAACACTTTGATGAGCTGGTGTCACGACCCAAACCGACGAAAAAATGACGGGAGTCTGACCTCTAGCGACTAAACACCCCTAAATACTTATCTGAGATATACTGAACATCAAAGGCCCATAAATGGCACAAAATAATCTCATAAAAGGGAAACATCAGAACTCTGTACAATCTGCATATATATACACAACATACGAAAGAACGGTGCAAGCCGGCTAAGGAGGCCGCTACATATATTGTACACAAAAGAATAGAAGCGGGTAAGGCTACACATCATCTCGACTACTACATACGACCGTTCATAGACCCTACCGGAATGAAAGTCGTAGAAAGGACGGGACAGGCCCCGTCATACCCATATGCATACACATCTCTCAAAAGGGGCATACCAAACCGACCGTAGCTCCCGATCGATGGAGCGTGCGACCGGCTGCTAGATCTAGAGGTGCTGCGAGCTCGGACCACCTGCCCCGTCTCCCTGTACCTGCGGGCATGAACGCAGCCCCCCGAGCAACGGGAAGTCAGTACGGATAATGTACCGAGTATGTAAGGTATAAGAATAACATATACATAAATATACATGAGAACTGGGTAAAATCCGAACTAAAAAGAAAATTGTTTTATTTTATGAACTAGTTCCCAAACCTAAATACCGGTTGATAATGCCCCTTGGGCACAAAAATGAATGTA
>NC_081342.1:48371500-48404651 GCF_029784015.1 Lycium ferocissimum | reverse complement strand
TAATATACCTATGATGACATCAGGGGAAGATTCAAGATCCTGTCGCCCAGCCAATGCGTAAATACGGTGCTGAGGAGCACTAGAACTGGGAGCTTCTCCTCTACCTCTACCACGGCTGACTGGCGTCTAAAAGCCTTTCCCTGGAGGGCGTATATATTTTAAAAACCCGGCTGCCGACCCTGAAGGCTAGACTCTACCCCTTCCACCATCGAGGGGCAGTCAAGCATGATATCGCCTGGCCGACCACATGTATAGCAAACATCTGAGCCTAATCGACACTGGCCCCAATGTAACTTCCCGCACTGAGAACATCATGGCACGGGTGGCCTTGCCTGACCCGAATCGCCTCTGAAATGAGAACTTGAAGCCCTAAAACTCTGACTCGGCCCGAAGTGAGTAAATCTATCAAATATTTGACCCGTAAACCCCAGAGGTGGGCTAGTCATAGAATGGCTTGAATGCCTAGAAAACTGCTGTCTTTGCCCTCCTCTAAACTCACTAGTCGGACCCGAAGATCTAGCCCTCTTGTTATAACCTCTGTCGAGCTCATGCTTACCTTTTTGCTATTGTTGGCTTTCCTCCAAATTCTGGGCGTGGGCTTGAATGTGAGAAATATCCATATTATCCTGAAGGGACGCAGTCAAGCACTTATTGATTAAATGTGGCCCTAGGCCTCTCACAAATCGGTGCACTCGATCACCCATATCTGCTACCATGGCCGGAACATACCAAGCCAAGGAATTGAAGCAGAGACTATACTCTAAATCACTCATGCTTCCTTGCTTAAGATTCAAGAACTTATTGGCTCTAGCCCGCCAAACCTCAGGGGGCAAGTAATGTTAAAGGAAAGCATCAACAAATTCTTGTCATACCAGGGGAGGTGCATTAACTCCTCTTGAAGACAGCCACACCATATACTAATGAACCGTAACATCCCGCAACCTATACGATGCTAACTCCACCTATTCAATGTCGGAAGCATGCATTAACCGAAGTGTCCTCAACATTCCGTCAATAAAGTTTTGAAGGTCCTCGTCTGGCTTTGACCCGAAGAACTCCGAAGGGTTTAAGCTAAGAAAATCACGGGCCGTTGCACTAACCTCCCTATCACCATGACCCATACCTTGCCGATGGGCCTGAGCGGCAACTAATTGAGTCAACAATTGAATAGCCTCTTTCACCTCTTATTTCGAAAAACCTCTGGAGGAGCTAGAAAATTTGGAGAGTGGACTCCTTACGCTCTCCTCAAAAATAGGTAATAGTGAGAGACCGAGATCGAGCCGCCGGGGACTCACCTTCCCCTATATCCGTTGGCGGTACTCTTTCAGCCTGATTTTTCGCCACTGTCTTGCCCTTTTGGGCTGCCGTAGCTTTCCTCTTTACAGGCATTTCTGAAATACATAACGCACGGTTAAAGGAAAAGAAATCCTTATATCATGGCTCTATCCTATGATCTTATGAAGAAAGAAGGTCATTCATTCCTAAAATGCCCGTAGCCTCCTGTTTATAAGCGTGGCGCGCAACACACCCATAAACAAGACCCTACTAGACACGGCCTGTGGACACACCCTAGGACGAAACTGCTCTGATACCACTTTTGTCACGACCCCAACTGCTCTAAGCAATCTGTGGATAAGCAGCCTAAGGATCAAGTCTATCTCCCTATCCACCTGCGGGCATGACGCAACATTCACAAACAAAAGGACGTCAGTACGAATAATGTACTGAGTATGTCAAGTATAATTAATAACATAATGGAAGCATAAGAAATAACATAAGACAGAAGGGTCATACATTTATACATATAGTAGTATCATACCCGACCATAGAGGTTCGGTGTATTTCGTACCCAACCATGATAAGTTTCGATATTATACACACCTGGCCCTACCAAAGCTCAGTGTTATCCGTACCCAACTGCAGTGGTGTGCGCGCGATAGATATCATACCCGGCCATATAAGCTCGGTGTTCTTAGTAGTCATACTTTAATATATAAATATATATACATAGGAGTACATACATGTCCTCAACATCATCATCATCATTTTCATTATACCCTTTCTTAGAGGATTATCTATCATATAATGAAGGTAATGGTATCGTAAGAATACCAAGAATCATGAGCTTTAGTAATTCTAGGGATAGAGTCATTTGGGGGACATTGTGGAACTCACGTGAAGGTATATAGCAATGGAATCATGCCTTAATGAAAGAAGGGTTAGCCTTACATACCTCGTCGTCTTTTTAACTACTTAACGTTCACCGTCGAAGCTTGAGGAATCCACATTTGGAAGGATTCATACGATGATTAAGCCTTTAAAGATCAATAATTCATGAGCTAACAAAAATTGGGCAGCATTTCCCCTATTTCATTGACTTCGACCATAGTACAAAACAACCCCCAAACAACCACAACAACATCCAGAATATCATAATCAAGTGATCACATTCCATTAAGTCTTCCATATTCATTCTCATATTCAACTTACACTAACAACTTCACACCAACCCTTTGCACGTCTTTATACAATGCTTTATCATCATCATTATTACCTTTCATAGAAAGATTATATCCATATTATACTAAGAATCATAACTCAAGTTAGCTTACTACTCAAAACATTATGAAATCTATATTTAAGCTTCATTTTCTCATCCAAGTTATTCAACAACTAAACATGCTTGACAACATGTAATAAACATGAATACTAACCTTTTATCTCATAGGAATGAGCTTTGGAGCAAGATCTCAACTCGTGCAAAACCCTAGCTATAATACCCAAGTAAATCTTGAAATCTACTAACCTTAGGGAGCCTTCTAACACATGAACACTTCAATTCTTGCCATTAGATCTTTGTTTTCTCTTGGGTTGGAGTGGAATATGTTTGGAGAAGGGTTTGGAGCTCTCAATACTTAGAGAGAGGGTGGGAAATGAAATAATGAACAAGGGGGCCATATATAACAAAAATGAAATTTTGGCCCGACCCGGATATACGGCCAATTATACAGGCCGTATAATTTATACGGTATGTATAATTGGACCGTATAATCCCACCAGAAATTCACCCCTCTCTGGAAGCTTTCTACGGACCATTATACGGGCCGTATAATTAGTACGGTCCGTATAAATGGCCATACAAGCTGGAAATTTTCGAACTTCACTCTCGACGATTCGGTCGACCTCTAATCCTTGAGGAACCTTCTTGGAACTTATATAACACTTCATTAACTATAAAATAGGCCTTATAGCAGCCCCTCAAGACATTTCTAAATACGTATCAATTCAGTTATCGCGAAAACTCTTCCAAACGTGACTTGCATTTCGCTTCCTTCAACAAATTAGTTCCATCGACTCATACAACTTCAAAATCTTATGGTATGTAGTTCAAACTATTAGATCCCCTCTTTAATCTCATAAGAACCTTGTGTTCGTCTTATGTTCACCTTAGTCTATTCACAAAATAACAAATTCAAAATTTCCAAGATGTAACATTAAATTGTGGATTAGTGACTCTACCTAGGGAAGGAACTTGGACTTGTGATTATCAAATGAGATTATTGAGACTAGACAGAATTGTGGTTTAGAAGCTTCATCTTAGGCAGCGACTTTGTTACGGGATATTCTGTGACTTAGATTTGAGTATTATGTGTCTATCTGTTTATCATGTTGATTTTATACTTATATGTGTGAACTAATCTTAGTCGGCCTATGATGCTTACTGGTATATAGTGTTTGTGCTGATACTACCTTGCTGCACCTTTTTTGAGTGCAGGTTGTGTTCCAGATTTTTCCTCCAGATTGCAGCTCTAGCTTGAAGCTAGTTTGCTCAATCAGATCCGAGGGTGAGCTTCTATACATGGCATGCCACCTGAAGATCTCTCTTTTCAGATGTTTATTTTCATTCCATACATTATTTGTTATATTTGAGATATACTTCATTCTTTAGACATCGTTGGTTAGAGTCCTTGTACGATGACTTTCAGATTTTGGAGGTGTAATAGTTAGACTTCCACACTTATATTATCTATTAATTATGACTTGTTTTATTTATTCATTCATTCACTTATCTATTGACTGTTAATAAATAATTAAAGAAGTTGAAATTGGCTAATGATTAATGGGTTAATGGGTAAGGATTCACCTACTAGTGATAATAAGGTAGGTGCCCGCGCGATCGGTAGTTAGGATCGTGACAGTTGCTATCAGAGCCTATGTTCATGAATCTCATTGTACAAGGACGTGTCTAGTAGAGTCTTGCGGATCGGTAAGAAGAGCTCTGTACCTATCTGCGAAAGGCTATGGGACATTTAGAAAACTTTCACTTCTTTCATTCTTTCGTGCCACTTCATTCAAATTGGTATCTAGATGATTCCAATTGGTATCTGCACTTCCTTATATTATTCTTCCACGAATGGTGGAAACCCATCCCCTGAACTCTTATGCGAGCGGTTTGTATTATGGCATAGCCTGGTATGGTACTAAATACGTCTTCCTAATTCAGACGCATGATCCAATTTCAGTTTCCAGTTGTGACTTGAAGTTTGGTTGCATTGAGTCCATTTGGGGGTGATGTAGGAAATTAGACCTCCGTTGGGAATTCTGAGGCCACAGGTGAGTCCGTATGGTGTTCTTATATTAATATACATATTTTGTTTGTGTGTGTGAGGCCTCGGATGAAATGTTGGGTGATAGAGTGGAAAACTAGGCAAAAGTCGAGCTTACTGCCTAAATGGGACCACTGTGGCTGGGCTTGTACAACTACGGCGGCACCGCTATAGCGGTGAGCCCCTCGCCACCAGTGGTCAGTCATTATTATATGTCCACCGTGGCGGGCCATGTCCCTCTATGGCGATGTCGCTATAGCGGAACATGGGCCGCTATAGCGGTGGTCAGTTTTCTTTTGGCCTACTATAGCGGGCATTTGGCCGCTATAGCGAGACCGCTGTAGCGGTGGTTTGACCGCCGCAGCGGTCGACGGGAAATAGTAAGCCGTGTTTTTAACTTGAATTTGTTTCTTCTGGGGGTGAGTTCCCTTGCTTTATCTTATGATTATCTATCATCTTAGGCTTGAATTAATGGTGCAAATGTTTGGGGACTAGTTGGAGAAGATGAGTTTCTACCTTAGTATTGAGAATTGAATAATAGGCTTTAAATATTATTTTAATTGATGAGTCTTGCCTATAGTAAGATGTGATTTCATGAGGTAGTAAATCATAAGCTTGAATCTCTAATCTAGACTAAGATTGATTAAGGATAAAAAGGGGGATCGTTCGAAACCAGAGCTAATAATTTGAGAGTTATATTGAGGTTGTACAATGTGAAGTCGACTCGAGGGTTATGTATGCATTGGTAAGTTCTAGTATGTCATAGGCTATAGGGGACATTGGTTGGATAACAAAAATGAAGACTTTAGTAGTAATTGTGTTACTTATGGCTGGTGAGAGATGATATTATTTACTGTATTATATTTTCATAATTACCTTTGTGGTTATTGAGCTTACTTATATGTTTGTTGGTTGGTGTTCCCGAGTTGTACGACATCTTGCTAAGGTAAGGCTTATTTCCGCGACCTCTGAGTTAAATTCTGCCGTATTAAAGCAATAGTGATCTTAGTTAAATTAGTTGTCTAAGTCGAAAAAGGGTTAAGTATGAATTTTGTGAAGCAGGTGTCTGAATCCGGGTTTGTTGAGATAAATATGAGGAATAATTAATGAAGGGATGGTAGTTGAGATTTGTCTAAGAGTTGATATACTGCTGTGATTTCCTGATAAATACTAAATTTATCATAATGTGAGAAATATAGGGATGTTAAACAGTTCTGATAGGAAAAGATGTTATGAAAAGTGACCTAATGAATTAGTCTCGAGGAAGAAGGGTAAATGAGTTGGTAGAATAGGTAAGGTTGTTGGGTTTCACGTAGTCCTTTTGTAGTATTAAGTAAGTGATAGAAACAGAGAGGTTCGGGTGTGTCCGTGATAAACTGTTACTTGGCTTGAATGGTTGTTAGGTAAAAGGTTGACATAGTTAGTGTTAAAGAAAGCGTATCGAGATATGAAATCTTAGTGTACTGATCTAAGAAAGATTTGTTGTTTGCGTTGGTGATCATAAGGGTCTAGAGAAGTTGTAATTGTTAGAAGTATAAATTGGGATTATTATGGTCAAACTTTGATATATTATGATGCATATATGCTATAGAAGTTCGTGTCGTAGGTTCGAGTGCAGAAATATGAAAACTGGGTTTTTTGGCTAAACTATAAGAAGCTTTGACTGATAAGATGATCAGATAGCTTGAGTGAGCATTTTTAGAATTTAAGGGACTAGAATTAGTCACCCCAGATGGGTGATAGGACTGTGATTGGCTCGGGCTTGTGGTGTGTGTTTACGCATTTTTAGGAAATCGTGGTGTTAAGAATGGCTTTAAGGGTGAAAGATAGGTTAGCAGAATTAGGGTGTTTTACTGGTTTAGAGTGGGCTATAATTGTGTTTATAATTAAAGGTTTGTGTTGTTTTGAGACATGTTCTTGGGTCAGCGTCAGCCGTTTTACTCCCCTTCTTCGTTCGAGGACGAACGATTGGTAAATTGGTATCGGATGTAACGACCCACCCGGTCGTTATAGTGTGTTTGACCTAATTACCCTTGTTGACCCTTCCCCAAGTTGCGTTAGTATGATATATGACTTAATAAAGTCATTGGTTTGGTTCCCGCAAGGTTCGAGTGTAAATTGAGTCATTCATGGAGAAGCTAGTTAAGTTGACGAGTTAGAGTTGACCACCGTCAATGCCTAGTTAGGATGACTGCGTGTCAATGTTTTGGAAGTTCCAACATGTTAATATGATGATTTTGAACGTGTCCACAAGTTTTGATAAGGTTCCGAAGAGTTTCAGATGGGTTTGGGTTTTGTCGCGCTTGTATTCGATGTTTTCGTCGTAGGTCTGTGGATAGAAATGACTCCAGATTGCTCAAACGACCTTTGTTTTGAGTGAGGTTTGAACCATTAGATCTGTATCGAAATTACAAAGCCATAGCAAAAAGAATCGTCACGTTTCGCCTCCGTATGAGGGAGTTATGCCTGTTTTAGTGCGGACTGTTCCAGTAGGTCCGCTGTAGCGACCATAAGGCCGCTATAGCGGGACCGCCGTAGTGGCCAACAGGGGTAGAAAAGCCCTATTTTATACCCCAACTCTGAACCATTACCCACAAGACCCCAAAGTCAATTTTCAAGAGAGAAAGAGGCAAAATTCATTTCATTCTTTGGTGAAAGCATCTTGGAGGGTAAGTCCCCATCTTTAATTGTTCCTTTTTGTTTCATCTTCAAGTTCCATGATTACTTTAAGGTCCATCAATGGTGGGTGAAAATCCTAGAATCCTAGAATTAGTAAACCCTTAAATAATTGGTGAGTTGTTGATTAATCATCTAGGAGTATAGATTATCACTTTCTAGGAAGGGAATTTGATTTCTTATGGTTGAAATTGCATGTTGAGACTTAGGGTTCTAATAAAAATGAAAATTTTGTCCTAAAATCTATTTGAAAGGGTAAATTGATTAGAAACCCATGGATTGAAGGTTAATGATTGTAGAGATAGATGTTATGATAAATTCACCATTAAAGGATGGTTTCGTCCATTGAAGAGGGTAGAAGTAAGTGGGTCTTCTTCCCCAAATTGTTGTTCTTGTTTAAATACATGGTTTGTTGCTTACTTGGCATCATATTGTTAGACTTTGACCGTTATGAGGCGTTTCGAAAATAGCAGACTCGTGTGGAGTAGTTCGTGGCTCCTGTTCTGCATTCCAGGTAGGTTATGGCTTACTTTAGTTAGACTTTGATTAGCAAAACGTATGTATTGTGTAGAATTGACAGGAGAAAGCATGATTAGGCCTTTGGACATGGTGTTTTGGTTGGATATTATCTAGATTGGTATGCCTTCTGATTTTGTGGGCTCGTCGCCATTACTTTATGTACTGAAATTTGAGGTGTAGTTGTATCCATACTGTGGTGATTCGGGATGGATTTCTATTAGGTTGATTGTTATTGATGGTGGCTCGTTGCCCTGTCATTGTGATTAGACTTATTACCTAAATTGTCGTGTTGTACTTAATTCTCTCTTATTGTGACACATATCATCCGAGAAAATACTGAGTTTAGACCCGAATTGTGATTTATATATTTATGATAGTACGTAGATGAACACTTGATGTATGATTTACTGTTGATGATAATATATAGAAAAGTGGAGCTTCGTGGTGATCAAGACTTAGTTGTGAGGCGTACTTGCTATATGAGGAAGTAAAGAGGGACATAGACTATTATGTTGGTTGAGACAGTTTGTATGGTTCATTTCATGGCTGACTTGATCCAAGTCTTGATATGACTTCTGGCTTTGTGACTTGTACCTTCACCGTTGCTTATTTGGTTTGCATTGATTTACCATGTTTACACTCATTTATGCATTCATACACTCATGCATAATGGGAATGGTTTGGAAGACTTGTGGCATAATGCCTTGTGTTTGACATTGATATTGCCAATTGTTCATAGTCCTTACATACTAATGAGCTGGAATACGTTGAGACATACATTATGATGTGAAATTAGTGAAGAAGTTAATATAATCTTCTTGTTGAACTTGTGATATTATTTGATACATGGTACTTGATGAATTGATCATTGAGACTGATGTGACAGTGTTACTATACATGTGAAATGGCACATTTGACCGAGGGTAAGGATGTGGCCTAGTTGTGAGCTCGTAGTCCGAGGTTCGTTCTGAAATCAGTGGTACGTGATGTGGATCTGAGTCCGAGGTTCTTTCCGGAGCAGAGGATTTATGCCTCGAGTCCGAGGAGTGAAATCCAGAATGAGTGGTACATGGACACCGTGGGTCCCCTGCAAGTCATGACTACTGAGCAATGACATCAGTTAGCATGTTTGTACAGTTCGAGCGATTGGCCAATGCATGGCATTGCATTGCATTGCACGTCATCATATTTTGCATTGGGTATCATTATATTTTATTCTGCATTATTATATGCTCGTTTGTTTCTGATTTTGGTATGGATGCTGAATGCCTATTGTGATATAAATATGACCATTGACTGAGTTAAATTGTAGATTGGTGACTCTACCTAGGGAAGGAAGTTGGACTTGTGATTATCAGATGATATTATTGAGACTAGATAGACTTGTGGTTTAGAAGCTTCATCTTAGGCTGTGACTCTGTTATGGGATATTCTGTGACTTGGATTTGAGTATTAAGTGCCTATCTGTTTATCTTGTTGATTTTATACGTATATGCGTGAACTAATCTTAATCGGCCTATGATGCTTACTGGTACATAGTGTTTGTACTGATACTACCTTACTGCACCCTTTTTGAGTACATATTGTGTTCCAGAGATTTCATCCAGATAACATCTCTAGCTTGAAGCTAGTTTGCTCGATCAGATCCGAGGGTGAGTTTTTATCCATGCCATGCCACCTGAAGATCTCTCTTTCTAGATGTCTATTTTCATTCCAGGCATTATTTGTTATGTTTGAGATGTACTTCATTCTTTAGACATTGTTGGTTAGAGTCCTTGTACGATGACTTTCTGATTTTGGGGGTATAATAGTTAGACCTTTGCACTTATATTATCTTTTGTTGATTTTGGATTAACCCTTCAAATGCTTCAAGGATTCATGATCCGAACGAATCAGAAATTCTTTGTGCCACAAATAATGTTGCCAATGGGTCAAAACCCTCACAAGTGCATACAACTCCTTGTCACAAAGCTGAGTAGTTCAAAGATGCCCCCTTAAGCTTCTCACTAAAATAGGCCAACGGTTTGCCCTCTTGCATCAAGACACCCCCTATGCCAACTCCGGAAGCATCACACTCTACTTTAAAGGTCTTCTTCAAATTTGGCAATTGTAACAAAGGTGCCAAACTCAACAAAGACTTCAATTCTTGGAATGCCTTTTCTTGCTCATCCCCCCACACAAAAGGAACCTCCTTTTTAATCAATTCGGTCATTGGGGAAGCAATTTTACTAAAGCCCTTTACAAATCTTCTATAGAAACTTGTCAACCCATGGAAACTCCTCACGTCGGTTGCATTTTTGGGAGTTGGCCAAGTTCTAATGGGTTCCACCTTTTCTTCATCAATCTCAACACCATGGACACTCATCATAAAACCTAAGAACACCACTTTGTCAACCCCAAAAGCACACTTCTTCATGTTAGCAAACAACTTCTCATGCAATAAGACATCAAACACTAGCCTTAAATGGCCCACATGTTCTTCCATAGATTTTCTATACACAAGAATATCATCAAAGTAGAAAACCACAAAGTTATTGATAAAGGGTTTCAATACATAGTTCATTAGGTGCATGAAAGTGCTAGGTGCATTGATTAGACCAAATGGCATAACAAGCCATTCATAGAGGCCAAACTTGGTCTTGAAAGCCGTTTTCCATTCATCATCCGAATTCATACGAATTTGGTGATAGCTGCTCCTACGATCAATCCTTTTAGAAACACACTTGAGCCACAAAGCTAGTCCAACATGTCATCAAGTCTAGGGATAGGATGTTGATACTTTACCGTGATTTTGTACATCCGCCAAGTGCCATCTTTCTTTAGGACCAGAATTGCCGGTACGACACAAGGACTAAGACTCTCTTTGACTAGACCCTTCTTGAGTAGCTCCTCAACTTGCCTTTGCAATTCCTTTGTTTTCTCCGGATTGCTCCTATATGCCGGCTTGTTCGGGATTTGAGAACCCGGTACAAAATCAATTTGGTGCTCAATACCTCTCAAGGGAGGTAAGCCATCGGGCATTTCTTCCAGGAACAATGCTTCATATTCTTGCAAAAGAGAAGACATACTACTAGGAAAAGTGCTAGTAGCTTGGTTAGCATTTAAGAGAATGTCCTTGTTGACAAGACACACCATGAAGTGTCTCTCATCAACTCCCTTTAAGCAATTACTTGGTTTGGCTAACAAACATTTCTTGGAACTATCTTGAGATGTCCCCTCTCCACTTATGACCAACAAAGTCTCCCTCTCATTCTTCTCCTTATCTTCCTTTTGATACGTCTCCCGAAGCTCCCTCATGACTCTATAATCGTCACTCACTTGGTAAGGGTTTAGTGGGATAAGAATGTACTTCTTTCTCTTAACCACAAATGAGTACTTGTTAGCTCTCCCACTATGTTGGGCATCAACATCAAATTGCCAAGGTCTTCCAAGCAATAGGTGGCAAGCTTGCATAGGTACCACATCACACAAAATCTTATCTTGGTACTTGCCAATGCTAAATTTAATAATGGTTTGCTTGTTGACCCTCATCTCACCACATTCATTGAACCATTGGAGAATATAGGGATTGGTGTGCTTGCGGGTGGGGAATTTCATACTTTCAACCAAAAATTGGCTAACGGCATTCGTGCAACTCCCACCATCAATAATCAAGGAGCACACCTTATCCACAATTTTACACCTTGCGTGGAACAAATTCTCCCTTTGGTCACTCTCTTCCCTAGCTAGAGCCCCCATGGCCTTTCTAGCCACAATAGCATGATTCAAGGCTTCTTCATACCTTATCTCAACCTCTTCATCGAAATCACCCTCATACTCACTTTTTTCTCCCTTGTCATTATTACCATTCCCTCCCTCATCTTCATCTTCGGTCCGGTATCCATCTCTCACAATGGTGATAGTCCTCCGATTGGGACACTCACTTGTATAGTACCCTCTTCCTTGGCACTTAAAGCATTGGACGGTTATAGTTGGGTTTAGAATTGTTACCTCCTTTAGCCTTATCATCATTCTTGGCTTTGTAGTCGAACTTAGCTTGAGGTGTTGGAGTGTTGGTCTCGGGCTTTTCCCAAGTGGAAGTTTTCCACTTATTTTTGCCTTTGCTCCAAGTTGAAAATGACTTTCTTTGTCTTTATAAGATCTCTCCTCCTTTAGATCCGCTTCAACCTTGGATACATCATGGAATGCCTCTTCTAGACTATTGTAAGTCTTAAGCCTCATGGGTTTAGCAATGTCACAGTTCAAGTAGGCTACGAACCTTATAATAGTGCACTCCTCTTGTTCTTCTAGCTTGGCTTTCATCCGCAAGTCCTCAAACTCATCAAAGTACTCTTCCACGCTTTTTGACCCTTGTTTCAACAAATACACCCTTTTGAGTGCATCTTGACGATATGTGGATGGAAGCCACCTTATTTCCATGAGCTCAATCAAGTCGTTCCAAGTTGGAAGATCATAGATGTTTTGTTGAGCCCTTTGTAACTTCTTAGATTCCCACCATGTGGAAGCGTATCCCTCAAATTGAGTGAGGGCATACTTTGTATTTGAGGCCTCAAACACATTGTTGGTGAGGAAGATGCGCTCACTTTGGAGCTTCCACTCTAGGAACTCTTCCAGGTTGCTACCTCCTTGGAAGGTAAGGAGGTTGACCTTGATTGTGTTCAAGGTCCGATCACTGTCTTTCCATCTCCCTCGGTCTTCATACCCTTGAGCCCTTCCTTGGTCGACATGACCTTGGAACCTAGTGTCATGGCCCAAAAATCTCCCAAAGCCTCCTTGTCTCCCTCTACCCCGGTTGTTCATCTCTCCTCGCCTTCCTCCTTGGCAGTTCTCATCCCACCACCGCTCCTCATAGTCTACATCCTCCCATTAGTTTGGATATTGGTTTTGGTATTGATTTGGGTATTGGTTTGGGAATTGGTTTTGGTATTGGTTAAGAAAGGGATCTTGTGTTTGGGCTTGGGGTGGAGCTTGGGATGCTTGTGGTAAGATTACTTGTGGGATTGCCTCATTTGGGTTTATTTTGGTAAACTTGGGGATAGGTTTGTCGATTGGTATTTTGGAATGTGGAGTTTTGGAGTGGAAGATTGGTTGTTTATGGTGGTGGGGCTCTTTGGGTGGAGCTTATGGTGTTGGGATTGCACAAGGTATGTGCTTGTCCTGGGGTAATGGTTGGTGACGTATCTTGTGTTCATGTCACGGCTCAAACTGATGGGCCATGACTAGTGCCCGAGCTGGACACTCGTATATGAACCTGCTAGATATAATTTAGAAATTTGTAAAAGCATGCTGTAGACTCATAATGTCATATGTCAGAATGAACCTGTCTCCTGAGGAGTCACAGCTAACCAAGACATAACAAAATATGCAAGCCGACAAGGCTGCCACTATATACACGAATATCTAAAATGAACTACATCGATATAGCTGACAAAAACATATATACAACCCATACATGTCTACAGACCTCTAAGAGTGTAATAGTGAAATATGACGGGACAAGGCCTCGCCGTACCCCTGAATATGCATAAGTCTATATCAAAAGGATTAGTACCAAAATGACTCAAGCTCCGGAATAATGGAGCTCTCTAAGCAGCTGAGCAGAAGTCCTAGGCTAGAGGATCACCAAACTGAGTGTCTGTACCTGTGGGCATGAAACGCAGCCCCCGAAGAAAGGGGGTCAGTACGGAAAATGTACTGAATATGTAAAGCATGAAGTACAGTAATGAAGATCATGACTGAGTGAAAAGATGACAGGAGATAAGTATGATAATCAAGGAATACCAATGCATTTATATCTTATGTTGTTAGTCATGCATATATATATACTTTATATACCGTACCCGGCCCATTATGGGACTCGGTGAGTGAAGTCATATACATACATATATACCATACCCGGCCCTTTATGTTACACCTCGAAAAATTTCCGTATGTTTTGACTTGTGGATAGGCTAATGTGAGCTTAAGGTGATTGTGAAATCCTTATGAGATTAAGGGAAGTATTGGATAGCTTAGGGTTCATACTATAAGATTTCGAAGTTATACAAATATGTGAAATGTAGTTCAATGAAGGAAGTAAAATATAAGCCGTGTTCGGAAAGGTTTTGCTATGTTGAGCTAATAATTATTTTGTGATGTCTTGAGGGGCTACTATAGGGCCTATTTTATGGTTAACAAAGTATTATATAAGTGCCAAGAAGGTTCCACGAGGATTAGAAGTCAAACGAATCAACGAGAGAGTTCCGCATAACCGGGAGTTATACGACCACTTATACGGTCCGTAAAAGGGGGGTCCGTATAACTCAACCTTTATAGAAACGGGCAATTCCATAGTGGTGCTATAAGGTCCACTTATACGGACTGTATAATATTTTACGGACCGTATAAGTGGTCCGTATAAAATCCATCCAGCAGATTTTTAAGTTTTGTATAAATAGATGCCCTTGGCTCTTTTATTTCATTTTTCATCTTCTACAAGTATTGAGAGCTCAAAACCCTTCTCTAAACTTATTCCACCCCAATCCAAGAGAAAACAAAGATCAAGAGGCAAGAATCAAAGTGTTCATACGTTAGAAGGTTTCCTAGGGTTTGTAGACTACAAGAGATTCTTGAGTATTGAAGCTAGGGTTTTCACATAAGTTCATAGCTGCTCCAAAGCGCATTCCCATAAGATAAAAGGTTAGTTTCCATGCGTATTTCATGCTATCATGAATGCTTAGTTGTTGAAGAACTTGGGTTGAATAAGAGAGTAGAAAATGAGGGCTAAATGTAACTTTTGTTATGTTTTTAAGTAGTGAGCTAACTTGAGTCATGATTACTAGTATAATATGGATATAATCTTATTATGGAAGGTAATAATGGTGATGAAGAAGCATTATATGAAAATGCACTAAAATAGGTATGAAGTTGCCAATATGAGTTGAACATGAGCGTGAATATTGAAGGCATAGTGTAATGTGATTACTTGATTTAGATATTATGAGTGTAGTATGGATGTTATTATGGTCGTTGGGAGTTGTTTTGTGATATGGTGGAAGTTGACGAAATAGGGGAAATGCTGCCCAATTTTCATTAGACTATGAATTATTCTAGTTTGAATTTAAGAGTATCATTAAGGCTTAATCATGGTATGAATCCTTCTAAATGTAGATTATTCAAGCTTCAATAGTGAATGTTAGATAGTTAAGAAGACAAAGAGGTATGTAAGGCTAACCCTTCTTTCAATAAGGCATGATTCCTTGGCTATATATATATATATATATATATCCTTTCATGAGTTCTATAATGTCCTCCAAATGATTCTATCTCTAAAGCTACTAAAGCTTATGATTCCCGATACTTTCATGATTCCATTGCAATCCCTTATATGATAGTTGATCCTCCAAGGATAGATGTAACAAAAACGATAATGGTGATGATGATACTTATGGACTCTTAAGTATACGTGTCTAAGTATGTATGACTATTATGTAACACCGAGCTTATATGGCGGGGTATGATATCTATTGCGTGCATACCACTGCAGTTGGGTACGGATGAAACTGAGCCTTGGTAGGGCCAGGTATGTATAATCGCCGAGCCTTGTCATGGCCGGGTATGTGAAACTGATACAATAATAAAAAGGAAAGACAAGAAATAGACAAGAAATTAAGGATAGAATCGATTGACACAATTGAATAAGACTAAAAGACAACCCTAACCATAAAAGATTAAGACCTTTAATTAGATTATCCAAAAACACCAAACTCTTAAGGAGACCAAAAGGGATTGATTTCCCAATTAACCACCTTCTCAACAATTCAAACAACCAAAAGCTTAACAAGCTCTCAAATACTCAATTCTAGAGTTTTACAAGTTTTCAATCTCTTATCAAAATAATCTAAGTCTTCCATGAAGAAGAAGAGAACAATTTATACTATGCTAGAAATAAAAGACAGTAAAATGACATAAACACCCTTAATGAGACAAGGGTCTTATTTGGCTATTCTTCTTTCTTCAAAATCTTGAAATCTCCTTTGCAAGAATAGCCAACTCTTTCTCTTTTAGCCATTGTGATGACTTTCCATTTCCTTTTCTTCTCCCCAAGCAATCTTCATCAACAAATGGACTTGGTATCCAAGATTTTCATCAAAAGTATACTCAAGAGCCTCCCGCTTCATAAATAGACCTTGCAAGTGTTGTAGTTCCCGAGCTTGGCTCCTTGTGAATCGCCTTGAGGCAAATGGGCTTGCATCATATATATATATACACACACACACACAAATAGAATTACATAAGTAAAAGCAACCTCGTCATCATCATTTTCACTATATCTTTTCGTAGAAGATCAACTACTATAGGATGGAATCCTAAATGTCCTGTAGCTTTCTATTTATAGATGTGGTGCACAACACACCGATAAACACGACTCTACTAGACAAGGTTTGTAGACACACCGAGGATAAACTGCTCTGATATGACTTTTGTCACGACTACCGATGGGCCATGACTAGTGCCCAAGCTGGACACTCGTATACGAACCTGCTAGATATAATCTGGAAATTTGTAAAAGCATGTTGTAGACTCATAATGTCATATATCAGAATGAACCTGTCTCCTGAGGAGTCACAACTAACCAAGACATAATAAAATATGCAAGCCGACAAGGCTGCCACTATATACGGGAATATCCAAAACGAATTACGTCGATATAGCTGACCAAAACATATATACAACCCACACATGTCTATAGACCACTAAGAGTATAATAGTGAAATATGACGAGACAGGGCCTCGCCGTACCCCTGAATATGTATAAGTCTATATCAAAAGGATATGTATCATAATGACTCAAGCTCCGGAATAATGGAGCTCTCCAAGCAGCTGAGTAGAAGTCCTAGGCTGGAGGATCACCAAACTGAGTGTCTATACCTGCGGGCATGAAACGCAGCCCTCGAAGAAAGGGGGTCAGTACAAAAAATGTACTGAATATGTAAAGCATGAAGTACAGTAATGAAGTTCATGACTCAGTGAAAAGATGACAGGAGATAAATATGATAATCAAGGAATACCAATGCATTTGTATCTTATGTTGTGAGTCATGCATATATATACTCTGTATACCGTACCAGGCTAATTATGGGACTCGGCGAGTGAAGTCATATACATACATGTATATTGTACCCGACACTTTAGGAAGGGACTCGGTGAGTGAAGTCATATACATACATATATACTGTACCCAGCCCTTTAGTAAGGGACTCGGTGAGTGAAGTCATATACATACATATATACCGTACCCGGCCCCTTTAGTAAGGGACTCGATGAGTGAAGTCATATACATACATATATACTGTACCCAGCCCTTTAGTAAGGGACTCGGTGAGAAAAGCTAGCAGATCCGTGGTTATGAAAATATATACCGTACCCGGCCTTTAGTAAGGGACTCGGTGAAATTTATATATATATATATATATATACATATATACCATACCCGGCCCTTTAGTAAGGGACTCTGTGAGATGATGCAATGAAAATGTATACAAATGCCAAGCCTTTCATTAGTAACTCATAATCCTGTATGAAGACTGTTTTGTGAATGCACAATCATGTTATCTCAGGATATCTTTTGAAAGAGTTATTATCGATATGAGAACACTTAGTATTAGGGGCAATCATGTACAAAATGAATCATCATTTGGGATTCAAGAGAATAGATAGGATGAGCTAACACTTGGGGGACCAAAGACAACTATCATGTCAAGTACTACTGAGAACTAGAGTTCATTGGAGTCACATGTGTTCATCGTTTGTTCATTTTATGAAATTCATGCCAAAGAAGGAAGAAGGGATAGCTTTACATACCTTGAAGCTTATCTATTCACCCAACTTCTACTTCCCGAACTCGCAAATCTTATTCTTACTAAAATAGCAATATCTTCAGTGTTAGCCGAGAATCCAAACCAAAATCCACCACAAAACGATACTACAATCACAACTGCGCGCTATCCGAACCTAAACTAATACTCCGCCACTTGAATATCACTCAATTCTTGATATCCTCACACCCTCGTCTATTTTATGAGTTTTTTGAAAGATAATTGATGAAAAAAAGGGGTTTTACCCTTTATATAGGGGGTCAAAGTCGGTGGAACCGACTTAATAATTGGCCTTCGCGAATGCGAGGTCCTCTCGTGAACGCGATGGTCTGGAATTTCCATGGCCATCGCAAACGCGAAGGGCAATTCTGCCCAGTTCACCCAATTTTTCATCTTCCGCCCATTTGACCTCCAATCCTTCCAATACTTCTCATACATGATCGTAAACCCTTATAACCATAAAATAGGCGCATATCACTCCAGTGTTCACAATTAAGTAGTTGACACCTACGGAACTCAACGTCCAAACTACGAGATGTAACAGTTCTATCTCCATCTCCTTCATTCCTAGAACAGGGAGTGCCCATTCCACTCGAACCATCCGCTTGAGCTTTCTCAATGCTCACCATCCGCTCATCCATACCACTTAATCTTCTAACCACGCCACGCATATCCCCTTCTGTGCCATTCATCTTCGCTTCTAGTTTGGATTCCATCGCCGCTATTCTTTAGAGAATCAATTCCATTCCCTCCATGTTAGGGAATTCTTGCGTATTTTGAACCGATATTTAAACCTGAAAAACTAGCACACAACGTTAGTAATAAAAGCCTCACGTCACTCGTATTTAACTCTCAAACCTTACCACACTCCCGTGCGCCTTTGAAGTTGTTGATGAATCGCTTAACTAATCGAATTCACACGGTTGCTTATGTTTTGTGGTAGAATGGATTCTTGTCAAGATGAAGGAAGGACGACTCAAAGCAAACGAACAAGAGCCAAAGAAGTTTCAACGAAATAAATGGAAAAACTTAAAAAGAATTGGCACGAAATGAATTCGGACTCAAGAACTAATTAGCAACTAATAAGATCGATTACAAGTTGTTAATTAGTTGTAAGAATCAAAGAAAAGAAGTTAGGAAAGAAATAAACTGTTTTGGACACTTAGAAAATTTTTCGAAAATTTTTCTTTTGATCAGGTGTTGGCCGTGCGTCGCGGGCCCGACGCGCAAAATTTCGTCTCTGATTTTTTTTTTTTTTAGGAAAAAATCAAAAAATTGGACTAAGTATTTCTGATTTTTTTTTGATACTTACTTGGGCCCACAAACACTTTTTGACCCTTTAACTAAAATTTTGAAGATCAAACATGTTACATCGCGGAAAATTTTCCGCTGATGCACAGTGAGTAGGTTAATGAAGAGCACGAAGTATACGATGTTTCGATAAGTAAGAAATGACTTTTGATGACCTTAAGTAAGATTTTAAAGGCATCCGATGCTACACGAGAAAGTTGTCAAGAGAAGGCAATGTATACGATAACGCCCATTAGATTGTTAATGAAGTGACAAACAAGTGCTAAGAAGGTTCCATAAGGATTGGAGATCAAACGAGGCGGCGGGAACAACTTCCGTGGAACTGTGAGTTCCACAACCATGTTCCACGGACAGCACCATGATCCACGGACCGTGGATGAGTCCGTGGAACTGCCAACAGAAGTGGTGGCTAGCTGGTCATGAACCACGACCAGTTTCACGGACAGCATTAGGTTCCACGGACCGTGGAACAGTCCGTGGAACTCCCCACGGGATGAAATGTTCCAAGTTTATAAATGTGTTCCCACTTCATTTATTTCATTCCACACACTTCTTCATCTCTCTCAAGACCTCTAGAACCTTCCATACACATCATCCACAAGAATTCAAGGAAAAATTATGATCAACTTCATCAAACCAACAAGAATCAAGATTTGTGAAACTCATCAAAGTCATCTAAACCAAGAAATTCCAAAAGAAGTGAATTAGGGTTTTTGGTGTAAGAAGGGAATCTCCACTCAAGACTTATTCTACCATTATCCAAGGTAAGTTTTATGGTATTTTCATGATGTTTGAAGTATTGTAAAGTTGAAACACTTGAATTGTAGAAGAATATGTGAAATGGGTCATAAATGTGGGAAGAGTGTCATTGTTGAGTAGAAGTTTGGATTGAGCTGTGGATATTGATATGTTGAGATTGTAAATACGTTATGAATGACATTTAGAACATGGAATGAGCATTATATGTGAAGAAACACGATAGCGAACCTTGGTCATGATTATGGAGAATTGGAGTGAAATTGTGAAATGTGAATAATGTAAATGAATGACGATTGTTGTTAGTGATATAGTGATTGTTGTTATGAATGTTGGGAGTTGATATGGAATATGGCGGAAGTCGTATAAATAAAGGAAATGCTGCCCAATTTTCTTTAGCGTTAATAAGTACGTTCTTATGATTGTCTAGCTAATGTCGATACAGATTCCATTGAAGGTGTAAACGAGTGCATTAAAGGAGGACGAGCAAGCAATAAAATAGTTAAACGACAAAGGTATGTAACGCTAGTCCCTTCTTTCTAAGGTATGACTCTATGGTATGAACCCTCCTATCTTTCTATGACTTCTCTACACATATGTATGTATTGGGAATGATGAGTCTACGTCATAAAGAACTCGCATGAGAGGAAGCTAAGAGGTATGTTATAAATGTGATGATGAGCCCAAGTCTAGAGATCCTAAAACTTATGATACAAGATTTCTACAAAGTTAATGATCTTTATACGATTCCTTGCTATTACTCATTGTTGATAGACCCATAATATGATGCTCGTCTCTTTCCTTCCAAGGCATGATTTCCCTCCTCCATGAATCTCTTAAATTTCGAAGAACTAAGAGTCTACGTTCATGAATAGCCATAAGAAAGAAAGATAAGAGACATATTATGAGCGCGATAGTAATGACGATGAGTCCATGACTATAAGGAGCTACACATGTATAAGATAAAGAAGAGAGATAAGGCAAGTATGATAATTGACGATGATAAGTTAAGTCTAAAGAAGTTATAGCCCATGACATGATGTTATTATTAATCTATTGATGTTGATCATTATATATACTCACCTTATGTTTGTTCCTTCAAGGTGAGGCAGAATGCCTATGAATGCTCCATAATGAAATCGGGGGTCCACGACCTTATGTCACCCCGATAGAGTATGATTAGCTATGAGTCTCTATGCATGCATTATGATGAATTATGATAAGTATACTATGATGAGTATATTATGACAAGTATGTTATGATGAGCATATGATGATATCACACCGCGCGTATATAGCCGGGCAGTCACCGCCAAGGCAGGCAGCTATACACCATGGCCAAATGGCATGGGCAGCACCACTAGTGGGCGGCATGAGATGGTACCCCGGACGCGGGAGGCCTGGACGCAGGCTAATACTAATGTTATCGATTATCACACCGCACCTATATGGTCGGGCAGCTTATACATTTATGCATATATGATATGATGACGAGTATGAAAGTAAGTCAGCTTGCATTATTTCTTTTATGATTCAATCAGTCCCAAAATGCTCCTCATTGATACTCCCCTATTCCATTAACGTTTCATTGTTGTTTATGCCTTACATACTCAGTACAATATTCGTACTGACGTCCGTTTTCTTTGGACGCTGTGTTCATGCCCACAGGTAGACAGGGAGACGGTGCAGATCCATAGGAGCTATCAGCAGATTTACAGGAGCCCTCCTTTATTCCGGAGGTGCTATTTCGAGACATTATTTTGTGTACATATATTTTGGGCACGACGGGGTCCTGTCCCGTCCATATATCTAGTACTCTAGTAGAGGCTCGTAGATACACAGTGTGGGTAGTATGGTCTCACAATCTTCATGTATATGCATGTATATATATATATATATATATATATATATATATATATATATATATATATTACTTTGATAGCCGAAGGGCTTATGTTTATAAAAGTGAATATGTTTCAAATGATGATAGTTTTCTATGATTATGAGCATATGTTATGAATGAGAGCAGATAAGTAACAGAAGGAGCGGTGTTCGGTGGTTAGCCCCAGATACCCGTCATGGCCCGTAGCCCGGGTCGTGACAAAACACCTTTCTTGGGTCACCTTCTTCCTTTGAAGATATGAACAACCTCAAAAACACAAGAACAATTCAAAATTTCATCTACCTTCGATTCAACTTCGAATTCGCTCAAATTTTGGATCTAGTCTCCCTTTGATATGGAGAACAAAGCCCACTAGAATTTAGCCTTTAATTTCAACCGAATTACAAGGCCCACTTTTCAAGTTCTTGAGTTCTTCAAAGCTTCAAAGTTCAACAATGGTGATTCACTTCAAACTTCTCCAAATCACTTTCAACTTCGGATTTAGAGGTTGTTGATTGTAACAAACTCAATTCTAACCTCAAATCCAACAACACAACAACAAAAATCTGATTTTGATTATTTTTTTTTTTAACCAAGGATTGAAGAATGTAAGAACACTCTTCTAAACTAGCTCTTGAAACCAAATGATAAGATTCTACCTAGGAAACTCTAAAACCCTAAAGAACAAGAAAAGGAAAATAGGAATGGTGAAGATTAGGAATGGAAGAAGGATAGTTGGTTAACTACTAGACCCAATTGATAAGAAATTTATAGGCAAATTTAGGTATGTGAAACCTAAACCCTCCTAATGGGATTTCCACCAATGAACCTTAGCAGTTTGGAATTCAAGAATTACCCAATATTGGAGGACCACACAAATGAGCAACTCTAAATGATTCCAATGGAGATAAGCAATTCACTTTGCAACTAAGAATCACACTTAAAATTATGCAACCAAACAAATTATATTATCAAAACCTAACAATCTATTACACTTCAAGTTTCTTCAAAATTCAAGATAAGGAAATGAAAATAAGACAAGTCTTCCTTTTATAGTCTAGGGCTTTACACCAAAGGCCCAAAATTGGCACTTTGCAAAATTGTCCCCAAACATGGGTCTTCATTCTTCCAATGGTCATAACTTGCAAATGTGGCCTCCAATTTGAACTCTTGGTCTAGAATTGCATAGAATTGCATTGTTGGCCAAGATTTGCATCCAACGCCCACAGTTTGTAAAAATGTCCCTCTTCAACATCTAGCCACTTTGAGAGGAGGTCATCTCTTTGTCTTCTAGGCCTTCCCAAGCTATTTCCCAAACATTGTAAGCTTTGACCATCTTCTCTCCAAGCTCTTCCAAGGCACCTTTCTTCATGAATATGGCTTGTATCTCTTGGAGCTCCCCTGCTTGGCTCCTAGTGAATGGCCTTAAGCTAGGCCAGGTCATATCAGCCATGCCCATATAAATACACAAAAGAATAGTACTAACAGTTACAGCTCTGAATCAAATGAAGCTCCTCTAGATGATCTCTGAATAAAGCAGCCTAAGGATCAAGTCTGTCACACTGTCCTCCTTGAGACAAGACAAGAGAAGTGTGGAAGAATATTTCCATGAATTCCAATTTGTCAAGATGAGGATCGATTTCCAAGAACAAAAGGTGCAAGAAATGACTCGGTTTCGGGCCGGATTGGATAGTGAAATCACCTCCCAAATGAGGCTTCACAACTATAGGAACATTCAAGAAATGCTTGAAGCGGCTATTGAAGTCGAAAATGGTGTCAAAGATGACAAATCCAACAAATCAAGAGGCTATGTGAGCTCATGGAACAACAACAACGAAAAGGGAACTTCTTCCTCTTTCTCCAATTGGCAAAAGAACAAGGGCACCATGCACGAAACCAAGAACCCCTTTGAAAAGAATGCTCAAATTGAGAAGCAAGTTGATAAACAACCTCCAAAGTTCGCCCCAAAGGAAGGAGGTTCGAAGACTCCTATTCACTGTTTTAAATGTCATGGCTTCGGTCATAGAGCAAGTGAATGCCTTAATCGAAGAACCTTTATTTTGAGAGACACTTCTGGTGATGATAAGGGAAGATGTGAGGAAAGAGATGATGAGGGTAATCATGAAAATGATGAACTTGGGAGTAATGAAGAACAAGATGATGGTGATATCACCGTCCCACTTTACTTGGCAAGGAAGGTGTTAACATGTGTGATCGCACCTCAAGAAGGGGAGCTTCCCATACCACATTGTGTAGACACTTTTGTAGGTTCCCAAAGAGAAGACTTGCTAAACAAACTCTTAAGGAGACCAAAAGGGATTGATTTCCTAATTAACCACATTCTCAACAATTCAAACAACCAAAAGCTTCACAAGCTCTCAAACACTCAATTCTAGAGTTTATAAGTTTTCAATATCTCTCATAAAAATAATCTAACTCTTCCATGAAGAAGAAGAGAACTATTTATACTATGCTAGAAATAAAAGATAGTAAAATGACATAAACACCCTTAATGAGACAAGAGCCTTGTTTGGCTATTCTTCTTTCTTCAAAATCTTGAAATCTCCTTTACAAGAATAGCCAACTCTTCCTCTTTTAGCCATTGTGACGACTTTCCATTCCCTTTTCTTCTCCCCAAGCAATATTTATCAACAAATGGACTTGGGATCCAAGATGCTCATCAAAAGTATACTCAAGGGCCTCCCGCTTTATAAATAGACCTTGCAAGTGTTGTAGTTCCCGAGCTTGGCTCCTTGTGAATGGCCTTGAGGCAAATGGGCTTGCATCATATATATATATACACACACACACACATAGAATTACATAAGTAAAAGCAACCTCGTCATCATCATTTTCACTATATCTTTTCGTAGAAGATCAACTACTATAGGATGGAATCAAAGACATCATGAGAGTATCAAGAACTATGAGCTTTAGTGATTCTAGGAGTCAAGTCATCATGGAAAGACATTATGGATTGCACGTGAAGGTATACAACAATGGGATCATGCCTTAAGAAAGAAGGGTTAGCCTTGCATACCTTTATATCTTCTTAACTACTTAACGTTCACCTCCAAAGCCCGAGAAATCTACATTTAAGAGGGTTCATACCAAGGTTAGGCTTCAAAGACACCCTTAAGTTCAAACTAGTATAATTCGTAAGCTAGCGAAAATTGGGCAAAGAACTCCCCTATTTTATCTACTTCTACCAAATTTCAAAACAACTCCCAAACAACAATGACAGTATCAACAATACCACAATCAAGAGACTTTACTCAAATTAGACATCATCCAATCCCCAAAACTCCATTCCAAGATCATTCATAATAATAATTTCAACACAACTCTATATACACTTCTATACAATACTTTCTCAACATCATTAATACCATCCACAACAAGATTATACGCATAACATGCCAAGAATCATAATACAAGTTAACTTATAGCTCATAATATCCTCAAATTCATACTTGAACTCCATTTTCACCTTTTCTTCCTTCAACCAAATAGTACAACAATCCAACAACCTTAACCATATACAAGAGATGTAAAAACTTACCTTAATCACTCAAGAACAAGTCTTGGATCAACTTACTCCACTAAAGTGAAGTCTCCAACATAAACACTAAAGGAAATCTTGAGTTCCACAAACCCTAGCAAGCTCCTTAGCACTTGAATCTCTTGATTCTCTTGGATTTGGCGTGGATTAGTTTATGGACTTGGAGAGAGGGTTTTGGAAAGCCCTAGGATCTGATTTGGGGAAATAATGAGTTCAAATGAGGTGAAATGAAATATACAAAGCGTAACTTAAAAACCCGTCGGGCTTTTTGATGCCTACTTTGACGGACCTTGAGAATATTTGACGCTCCGTCAAATTATGGACCACCCAAAATGGCCTCACTGGAACTGTTTTACGCTGGGAAAAATTCCATTTGAAGGGCCACAGAAAGTTTTGCGATCCGTCAAACTGAACCGTCAAATTTCTCTGTCCGAGCAGTTTGTCTTAAAACACCCATAACTTTTTACTCTGATGCCACATTAACTAACGGTTTGCTGCGTCGAAAACTAGACTCAATGAAATTCAATTTGGATAGATAAAATACACAAAAACTCCTCATATTCTAAGAGATATACCTCTCTCAAGTTGGACCAAAAATCCAGTCCAAAATTTTGCCAAGTTTTCCCAAAGTTTCGACAAACTTAATTTCCTTAATTATCTTGTTCTCAAATCCTTCCATAGCTTATTTCATGAACTTAACCCCTCATAACCATAAGGTAGGCACATATAATCTCATATATCCTAGAAGATAACTCTAGTTTCCACGATTAGGACAACTAACACCTAACAAATCTCGACATACAAAACTACGAGGTGTAACATCCTTACCCTCTTAAGAACATTCATCCTCGAATGTTGGGCTCTTAGGGGTTCTACAAAAATTTCTCCAAAGTTTCCCCTATAATATGCCATCCTGTCACAGTAGCCCAAAATATGCATCGCCTCACAGGGCTACAACAACAACAACAACAATAATGGCCATACACGACCAAGAAATCATCGAAAGAAAGCATTACATACCTGAGGACAATGGTACATACCTGAGGACAATGGCGTCTCTGCCTGAGTCCCCAAACCTTCTTGAAAAGACTTCCAGAAATTTGCTGTAAACTATGTCCCTCTATCGGAAATAATAGATACTGGGACACCATGCAGTCGTACTATTTCTTTGACATAAAGCTTTGCATAATCTTCAATTACGTATGTAGTTCTGACTGGTAGGAAATGAGCTGACTTTGTAAGTCTATCCAAAATTACCCATATAAAATCATACTTACGCTGAGAATGAGATAAGCTTGCGATGAAATCCATATTAATCACCTCCCATTTCCAAGTCGGAATTTCCATAGCTTGCAACAACCCACCACCCACCGGGCTTTTGGTGTTCAATCTTCACTTGTTGACAGTTAGGACATTGAGCCACGAATCCCGCTATATCTTTCTTCATTCCATTTCACCAATATATGGATTTAAGATCATGGCACATTTTCGTTGCTCCGGGATGAACAGAATAACGGGAACAATGGGCTTCTTTCAAAATCTGAAGACGTAATCCTGCAATATCGGGAACACACAATCTGCCTTGATATCGGAGAACTCTATCTCTAGAAATCTCAAAGGATGACTTTTTCTTTTGAGGAAGTGTATTTCTGTAATGAACTAGTATGGGATCCTCATACTGGCGCTCTTTCACCTCAACTACTAGTGACGAGACAGCTGAATTCTGAATGGTAGCTCCCATATTGCCCGAGTCCATTACCCGAACTCCTAGGCTAGCTAACTGCTGGAGCTCACGAGCTAACTCTCTTTTCTCTGGCTGAACATCACATAAGCTACCCATAGGTCTACAGCTAAGAGAATCAGCCATAATGTTCGCCTTCCCGAGATGATATAGAATGTTAACATCATAATCTTTCAACAACTCCAACCATCGCCTTTGCCGTAAATTCAACTCTTTCAGCTTGAAGATATACTAAAGGCTCTTGTGATCCGTGTAAATATCAACATGAACACCATACAAATAATGTCTCCACATCTTCAATGCGTGAATCACCGCAACTAACTCTAGATCATGGGTTGGATAGCTTTTCTCGTGTTTCGCAACGGCCTTGAAGCATAAGCAATCACCTTACCATGCTGCATCAACACACATCCTAACCCAACGCCTGAGGTATCACAATAGACAACATAGCCTTCTGATCGTTCTGAAAGTGTCAGAACCGGGGCCGAAGTTAATCTATTCTTTAACTCCTGAAAACTGCGTTCCCAAGCATCCGTCCGTTGAAATTTTGCTGCCTTCTAAGTCAGCTTTGTTAGTGGCATAGAAATAGAGAAAAAGCCTTCTACAAATCTTCTGTAGTAACCTGCCAAGCCCAGAAAACTACGAACCTCTGTAGGTGTTGTAGATCTCGGCCAAGTCTTCACAGCCTCAATCTTCTGGGTATCCACTCAAATACCATCAGCTGAAATAACATGTCCCAAAAAGGTCACTGAATTCAATCAAAACTCACACTTTGAAAATTTTGCAAAAAGCTCCCGAGCCTTAAGAGCTCTAAGAACTGTACGTAAATAATCTGCATGCTCTGCCTCGGACCGAGAATATACCAGGATATCATCAATGAATACAATCACAAACAAGTCTAGGAAAGTCTTGAATACATTGTTCATCAAATCCATAAATACTGTCGGTGCATTAGTTAGTCCAAACGACATTACCCGAAACTTGAAATGACCGTATCTGGTTCTGAAGGCTATCTTAGGAATATCTTCCTCCCTGATTCTCACCTGATGATACCCGAATCTCAAATTTATTTTTGAAAACCATTTGGCGCCCTGCAGTTGATCAAATAAATCATTGATCCTTGGAAGCGGATATTTATTCTTGATCGTCACCTTATTTAGTTGCCTGTAATCAATACACATTCGCAAGGAGCCATCTTTCTTCCTTACAAAGAACACGGGTGCTCCCCACGGGGATGAACTAGGCCTAATAAAGCCTTTCTCAAGCAAGTCCCTCAATTGTTCCTTCAACTCTTTCAATTCTACAGAAGCCATCCTATAAGGAGGAATAGATATAGGTTTAGTATCTGGTAGCACATCAATAGCAAAGTCAATCTCTCGCTCTGGGGGAAGACCTGGAAGCTCATCCTGGAATACATTCGAAAATTCATTCACTACTGGAACAGACTGAAGAGTCGGCGATTCGGCTTCTATATCTTGAACCCGGACTAAATGGTAAATACAACCTTTAGCAATTATCTTCCTTGCCTTGAGATAGGAAATAAACCTACCTCTCCGAGACCTGTATTTACCTTCCACTCCAAAACTGGTTCTCCCGAAAACTGAAAGCGAACCATTTTTGTTCTACAATCAACATTGGCATAGCAAGAAGCTAGCCAATCCATGCCCATGATAACATCAAAATCCACCATTTTCAATGTCACACCCTTAATCCGATAGGGTGTGATGGGCACCCGACCCTTACCCAGGGCCGAGCGAACCCGCTGACTTTCGTAATACTCATAATCATACTGGGCCCGCAAAACATGGCATAAGCACATAATGGAAATTTTTTTCAGAAAACGAACATGCCTTTCATCTTTGTCAAATCGAATAAAACTAGCATCGTATGAAATCTGTAACCATATGAAGTTCGTAGCATAATGCATAATAATACATCGGCTTACATAGCCGCTTACAAAACTGACATATCATACACACGACACTGTCTGCAAAGTCTCTATCAACATCTCAGATACCATACAAAAGCACTCGGACTCGGCGAAGATCTCGAGGAAACGGAGCTCACCAATCCAAATTGGAACATCTTCTCGCTAACATCACCTACTCATCCGCGGGTACCGCGTGGCATGAAACGCAGCCCCCGAAGAAATGGGGTTAGTACGGAATATGTACTGAGTATGCAAAGCAGGAAGTACAGAAAACGAAGTCATAACCGAAGTAAGGTGTACAGAACGTGAGCATAATAACCCGAATACCAAAGTGTTTGCATCTGAAACACAAATCGGACAACAGAGGTACAGACGACAAATACAATAATCAGAATGCCAACACGCTTACTCCCGAAATACGTATCATACATATACATACCGTAGCACAACATAACATCATAACTTATCATATGAGCCGACATTAACCGACGTGGATTTGCCTAAACCAACGTGGGATTTGCCTAAACCAAATGGATTTGGGATTTGCCTAAACCAATGTGGGATTTGCCTAAACCAATGTGGAATTTTGCCTCATCATTGGGTTTGCCCCACCATTGGGTTTGCCCCACCACCGGGTTTGCCCCACCACCGGGTTTGCCCCACCACCGGCTCTGATTCCAACTGATCATATTCCAGAATCCATACATATAACATATAACGTAGCATATATACACAGTACCTGGCCGAAAGGGGCTAGGCGTACCGGACACATCATAATCCGGAATACACATCATACTTCAAAATACAAAGATAGTGCGCACGATAACATACCGGCCCAGGACTTGGCGAAAAATGTAACAACAAAATACACGAACAGAATCATGATGTAACCAAATACAGTTTAAAACATTTTCAAAGACTTAATAGGTTAATCAAAACGAACCATCATTTATAAGCCAAAACAGTAGTCAAATCGTATTTTCTTCCGAATATCACTCGGAACATATCAAACCGAACTTCGAAATCATAGTTACGTATCAAAATCACATACATAAAAATCCTTATTTCAGACTCAACAGACAAATAAGTAATCATACTCGGGGGTCGGAAAGATAGTCATATCGAATTCTTTCAAAAGCCATCAGAACCATACAGAAGAAAGTCGCGGACCCACGGACGAGCGTCAACCCAATCCGGGCCCGCCTACGAAAGTCATAGTCATTATACGTTATAGAATCATTTACGAGCATATCAAAGCCATCGGTTCTGTACTGTGAAAGTTACGGACGTTCGTAGTTATAAAACTCTTTTGAAAACAAAGCTGCGCGCAACGTTTGAAAACCAATCATGCAAAGACATAGAAGCCATAGCTTGACCTTATAGAGGTGCCAACATCAAGAAGCAAATAAGCATCGTAAACATGCTCGGATTTTACGAATAGAATTTCCCCCCGAAGCTCATAATACATCATAACTTACTTGCGTCTAGGACATGCCGAAAGGAAAGAAGGATAAGCTTCACATACCTCGATCGCTTCCTAAGCTAATCCAATTCAAGTCTCGACTCTCCAAGGTCTACACAACGTCAATAGATATCGAATATTAGTTGAAGGCATTTAGAAATTCAATTCCAACTAGCACTCAATTCTGCAGAAATTTGGGCAGCATTTCCCCTATAAATCCAACGACCCCGAGAATTCAACTCGGCCAAATATCCAACAACAATACCAACAACCACATCAACAATATCAATAAGCAATTCCAAACGCATTCTAACATTAATAACTCCTTTCTACATAATTCGACAACATTCATGCATATTCAATTCAACTTCATACATTCAAACTAATATCAACGATCGCATATTCAAATACCAATCCAAAACCATTCAAACACGATTCAATAACATTTCCCACAATCCGCACAATATTTCAAACAATCCAATTAATGCTCTACTCCACCCGAAACCTCAAATTTCCATAAGAACCACAACAATACATTTCTTTCCGCCAAATTCGTAAACTATATCGACAACCACATATTACAATATCATTCATGTAATTGCAAGAAACTATATTACCAATATACTAACTTCTACATTAACTCACAAACGGTCCCAACTTCAACATGTATCATCTAATACTTTCATTTTTATCACATAATCCACAACACAACAACCAAATTACACTAAATAAAATTTGTTCATTCCTTGCCAAACAATACAACCCATATTCAGCCACCACAACCAACCTATAACTTTCATGATTTTCATCCATTTTCACACACTACGACAACACCCAAGCATGGTAGATACAATTAATTTACCACTCCTACACAATACCACATACACATGGCCACACGCCACACATACACGGCTATAACAACAACACCACATTTTCATGAATTTCATTCGTTTCTACATCACATATTCCATAACAACAACAACTAAAATACTAAATAACATTAGTTCACTACTCCTACACCATACACACACACACACACACGCCAACCTTCCCCATACATAATTTCATGGTTTCCTTCATTTCTACATATCACAACATGTACCAATCATCCATAAACACATAAAGAATATTAAACCTCACCTTTTCTCTTCAACTTTTACTCTCGGCTAGGCTTACCAATTGCACAAACGGATGTTTTTCTTGCACCAACAACTCCTCCATGTTGTTATGCACCGTCTAAGGAGTTGAAACACATGAAGAAAATATTTTTTTGGATCAATCCTCATGGACCTCATTCGGTTGAGCCATGGCCGAATGGCCTCCTTTAGTCTTTCTCCAAGTTTCTTGAATTTTCTCTAAGCTTCTAAATGTTGGAAGATGATTAATTAGTCATCCTTATACACATATATATTTCATCCATGTGGCCTATGGCCCACACCACACACATGGCCACATATGGCCATTTTCATGAATTATCAAGTTTCCAAAATTTCACTTCTAGCCCCAAATTCTCATGAAATGCTTAACTTTTCATAATTCACTTTTAACCCCAAATATTCCTTATTCCACATTTATCCTTAACACTCCATACCAATGAAAAGATGAATATGCAACTTGTGCATTAACACAAAGTCAACAAAATCGAAAATTAAAAGTCTTGTCCATAACTTGTCGCAACCAACTTAAAATATTCCAACGTACAAAGTACGGGTATAACATTCAACTCGTGTAAATCAGCCATAGTACGATGATCACAAATCACAATTACACAATTTTTATATTTTCGGCTAGCTATTACCGGATCACCAACGGGTGTAAATACCTTGAAAGGTTTGATCGACCCCGGTTTCACCCCCAAATAGACCAGCAATATAAGGAGTAACATATGATAATGTGGAGCCTGGATCAATCAATGCATATACATCATGAGAAAATATCGATAATATACCTGTAACAACATCAGAGGAGAACTTAAGATCCTGTCTCCCAGCCAGTGCATAAATACGGTACTAAGGACCACTAGAACCAGGCGCTCCTCCTCTACCTCTACCACGACTAATTGGTGTCTGTGAGCCCTGCCCCGGAGGGCGTATAGATGACGAAGACCCAACTGCTGACCCTGTGGCCTGAACTGTACCGCTAATACCTCTCGAAGGGCAGTCACGCACTATATGGCCTGGCTGACCGCAGGTATAACAAGCATCTAAACCAAATCGGCAAGATCGACCCCAATTGTTACACCTCAGAAATTTCCCCGTTAGCGTACAAAGGAATAGACTCACGAAGGACATGACGTTCACGAGGTTTGGACAAGTAGGAGATAGTAATTGACGATCCTAATTAAGATTTCCAAAGACATTCGGGTTAAGGAAAGAAAGTTGTTAAGGGAAGTCGAGTCATATGTTGGGCATCGGATAAGAATTACGAGTATTAAGTTAACGGTGTCTTAATGACCCTTGAGGAAGAGTTATAACGTCCCTTAGAATGGTATTGAAGTAAGGAACAAGTGTTAAGAAGGTTCCATAAGGATCGGAGATCAAACGAGTCGACGAAACAACTCTCGGAAAACTCGGGCAAACATACGCTAGACATATCGTCCGTATAAGATCTACGGACCGTATGTCCAGCCGTAGATCCAAATTTTTCAAGCCAGTCATATTTCACTGGACCAAATATACGGTCCAACATACGGTCAGTAGATTTTATACGGACCGTATGTTGGTCCGTATATTTCCAGCGGGACTGAGTTCATTTTATATAAGGGACCATTTTTCATTTCCATTTCATTTCATCTCATACCTCCACACTTCAAGAAAGCTCTAGAGAGTTCCAATCAATTCATCCATGAG
>NC_081342.1:48290483-48371400 GCF_029784015.1 Lycium ferocissimum | reverse complement strand
ATCACGATCCACCTCCCAGACTGAATAAGCATGATCCATTTTGGTTTTATTTTAGGTCAAGGAGCACATGGTACAAAAGATTGAGCATGGAAATTTATGATGTCAAGTTCTTCATCTAAACAAGTGTAAAACTAAATGGTTTGAACTTTGAATTAACAATTTTACCTGAATACACAAGCATATGCAACCAGTGACTAATTTGGACAACGTGACACGGTCATGGCATTTTAAGGCTTATATGACTCAACACCCATTCATTACTAAATCTAGTTACAAACAGACATGGTGGAGCATAGTATTTGAAGCTGAGATATATGAGATAACCTCAGCAAGAAACACATAAAATAGGTGAGGGACACTTGACCCGTGCTATCAACACAGACCTTGAGATAAATATTTGCCAACCCACACAAAACATCAATCATGCTATCATTTAAGATTTCAGGTAAGCTTAGCAAAGGATGCAGACACATCAAATGAGCTTACAAGATACAAGAAATCTGTTAAAAGGCCTAAGAGATCATTTTTTTTCTTACTTAAATGGACTCAGATACTAAGTCCCAGACCATCCTTTTGCCCTTATAGGCACATAACCAATCAAACAAGACCCAATCTATTTCAATTTCCCTCACTAAATAATCTCAGCAAAAAATAAGGAAAATTCAAACATGTTTCATTATCCCATAAAAAATACTCAAATCACGTTCAAGACTTCTACTAAACCATACAAATTCATGACTATAATAGAATTTACACTAATCTAAACTAAAGTATTGAAATATTAGACTAAACAATCATAAATAAGCATTAATCATAAACAAACAAGCAGTAACTCCTAAAAATAAGTAAAAGGGAATAGTAATTACCTTTTTGATGTGCAACGACGGGGGCAACGAGGGTTGACGATGAACACCTTTCACATCGAATCGATTTCCAATGAATGGAAACGACTTCCAAGAATTATACTTGAGTGAGAACGTCCTCGAAATCGAGTGTTCTCACTCTTAGGGTTATAAAAAACCCTTTTTGTGATAGAGAGCAAAAAAAAATTTGGTCTCAACCCCATTGTTCTTCTTGAAGAGAAGTGAGATCTATTTATAGAACAGAAAAATGCTCAAACTAATGCCAAAAACCGATGTGGGATTCCCCCTCTTTTGATTTGGTTGAACTTCAAATTCAAAAGACAATAATAGCTATAAATTGGTTGGATTCGTACTGGAAAAAGAAAAAAAATCAACAAAATTACCATTACCAGTTGGAGTGTACGATTGAAGAGGATGAAACAAGGGTTGTTTGGCTGTTCTGTTGCACTTCTTCCTCTTCTTCTTTTCAAAATATGAAGCAAAGGAGTTTTTGAGGACTTCAAGGAAGAGTCCGGAACCAAAATGCCCCCCAAAAAAAAACAGTTTCAACAAAAATACCCTAACAAAAAAAATGTTACGAAAATACCTTTAGCGCGAATATTCCAAGGCTTAAAGTAGTTAACTGAGACAGTTCAGAAGCGCTATAGCGCGATGAATTCTTGCGCTATAGTGTTTCTTTTTTTTTTCGGCTCTTTTGGTTAACCCTTCTTTCGTTACACTTTTTAACGTACTTTGACAATAGATTAATCATGCTTCGGGACCCTGAAACTTCAATATTTTATATAGAACCTTACTTATTTTTGTGCGATTAATAAGGTAGGATCAACACATCATGGATATACAAAAGTTCGGATGGCCGTTTTAGAGGTTGAAAAGTGCTCGAACGCCATTTTCGTTCAAGGCTCGGTGACATTAGCTTGAAGTTCTTTACGAATACTTAAACTTGTTCATTAATAATTAATCAAAAGTTAGTCAAAATGGCAGCGTTCATACAAAAAAAAATAAAAAACTTAATTAAATTGCATCATTCATAACCTTGAGTAGATGAAAATACTTAACATACTAATTCATTAATAAGAAACCCAAACTTTTAAAAATACAATCATCAAAGTAAGAAAAAAACTTAAAAAACATTCATCAATTAATGCCCTTGAGTTGATCTTCCGCCACCACCGCGAGATGTGCCACCACCACCAGAGGTACTGCCACCACCAAAGTTTCCTTCACCATGAGAGGTATTTCCACCGCGAGATGTAGTTTGACTACCATGCCGTAAGGGACACTTGCGCTTATCATGACTAACATAATTGCAAAATAAGCATTTTCGAGTGTATCTCCCCAGTGGAACATCCATTTCATTATGAATACGAGTATGCATTCTTTCAATTTACGGATAAATGCTTTATTTGCAACCATTGAAAATGGATCCGGTGGCCAATAACTCTCACTACCAAGTGGGTAGAACCTTCCAGCATACGTTCTTGCATAATTTTCAACCGTATATTCCCCAGCCATGTACGAGGAGGCGTTATTTCCCATTGTGATAAAACACTTAAAGGCATGAGAACATGGCATGTGATATGATTGCCACTTGCCGCATATGCATGTTCTTGGAATCTCACAAATTGTGTGAACGTTACCTCCTTTACCTTGGTGCACACTTGTTGCGAGTTCAAATATGCGCTCTGCAGGGTTGTACTCCATCCGGTCATGTTTCTGAGCCTTATATTTGTGGTACTCGAACAGTTTTAATGGTTTTGGCATCCATCTTAGACCTTCTGCTGCATGTGCTTTGGCCTCTTTAGATCTACTGACGAACCGCTCCACAACGTTGGATATTTTCTAATTATATTTAGATCAAAATCACTTCTACTAACTTGTAGTCTATTATACAAGGCTTGGAGTAGTTTTGAGAATTTTAAGTCAAGTGGAAACTTAACATGGTATTTTGGGGAAGAATCATAGCGCAAATTATTTTCCTCGAATATAATTTGTCGAAGGTCCGGAATAAAGAAACTTTAATTCTTGGAACATCTGCCATATTTTGAATAATTTAGGAGGAATACAAAACGCAAAAACTAGATGAAACTTTGAATTTTTTGCTTTTTTTGCGTTATACGAACTAAGTATTTATAAGATTTGAAGTTTGAATATAGAACCAACGCATGCATGCAATTACAGTGTCTTGCAGTGTTACGTCAAATCAAATTAAGTGTGGAGAGATGCATAACGCATGAAATAAATGCGTTATACTACATTCCAGCAGTATAGCGCAGTAAATAACTGCGTTAATTTACTGTAATAGAGTATAACGCAGTAATTTAATGCGTTATACTGTCATAACGCATTATTTTACTGCGCTATACAACTGCACCATATTGTCACCTCAACTGTCAAACAGAAAAACGTCATGATTCGAATCAAACTTTATATAACGTAATTTGACGAATAGTTGTTACCAACCACACAACATTCCACACAAAATTGAGCTACTATGTCATTTTTTGACCAATTTAGAGATATTAGTCGTGTTATATCATTCACTCCAGCAAACATATTTGAAGCAATGGGTAGGACCTGGGAACTAGATGATGATGATTTTCATTACTCAAATAACCCTAACGATAGATTCAATCGAGAATACAATAATAAAATGATAGAGGAGTGGGATTGGCGTGTTAGGGAGGGCTTAACCGGAGCAGCGGTTAGCGTCGGTAGGGCTTAAACGCCCAAAAAAACGTGCTATGTCAATGCCTCGCGAAACTCCACAAGAGTTTGATTTGGCTCTTAATCGTTTTCGCGAAGAGAACAACCGGATGCAAATACATTACCATAGGGTAGAATATGGTATACATGGTAGCACAAGATTTAGATCCAAGTGGGATTTGGACTGTGAAATGTCCGATGAAGATTAATATTTTTCTTACAATAAGGTAAGTAGGTAGGGTCATAAAGACCCCCCCCCCCCCCCCAATTGTACTGGGGTTTGCAACTATATAAGTAGCCCTTTCTTTGTTATTAGACTACACCATATTCAATGTTGAGTAGTAGAAACTCGGCTCGGTCTTTACTCCTTCCAAAAGAACCAAATAGCATTGATGATGAGTTCAAATCATAGCGGCTTTTCGAGCGATACCGGTGATTTCAAACTAGATGAGCTAAATCCCCACCTTCTTATAGAGCGTAATGATGATTTCTCGTGTGAAATATTCGAATCAAGGAATATTATTGCGGTTTACGCCGAGAATGGTCACACGTCGACTTGCACGCATCGAACGTCTTGTTCGTGACTTGAAAAATCCGGCAACACTCCAATACCAACAAGCTACTCCTTAACCATGCCTCAAGTAGGTCCGAAAACTTGCAAGCTTGCCGTGCAAAAGGATTAGAAAAGAAAATAACGAAGGATCTTGGCAAGACGATGTAGATTTTACATGCTAAAGTTGGCGAAGAACAAGCATCATCAACCGGTAGAGAACTAACTGATATCGAAAAAAGATGTGTCTTAAGAAACCGCCAATATTTTTCTGAGGACGATATTGAGGACTTGTACTCTGATGATGATTAAGAATGTTGTGATTTTAGTTTAAGTTTAATATATCATTATTCTCTTATTAATGAATTAGTATGTTAAGTATTTTCATCTACTCAAGAATGTTGTGATTTTAGTTTTAAGTTTAATATATCATTATGCTCTTATTAATGAATTAGTATGTTAAGTATTTTTAATTTAATTAAGTTTTTTTTTTGTATGAACGCTGCCATTTTGACTAACTTTTGATTAATTATTAATGAACAAGTTTAAGTATTCGTAAAGAACTTCAAGCTAATGTCACGAGCCTTGAACGAAAATGGCGTTCGAGCACCTTTTCAACCTCTAAAATGGCCATCCCGAACTTTTGTGTATCCATGATGTGTTGATCCTACCTTATTAATCGCACAAAAATAAGTAGGGTTCTATATATATGAGGATGAAGGGGTTTTTTTTTTGGGTTTTGGAAGAGGGGGCGGGGGGGGGGGGGGTTAAGTGAAGTATTGAAACTTAAACTCCCCTTTTTTAAATAAAAAAAAATGTAGTATACTCTTTACATAGTTTCAAACCAACGTATTAACTTAAAACACCCCCATAAAATAATATTTGTAAGGAATAAAATTCGCAATTCGTAGTTTAAAAATACGAGCTTTAAAATGAGCCCGATATTGGCATAGTTCTGGATAATACTTAAAAATGTGAAAAAAATGAGGCCAAAATGAGCCGTAATTCGTACGTTATTTTAATTTAGCAATTTTTTCAAATTAGACAGAGCGGGATATGCATTTTCTCTTTGAATTACACTTATGTGAGTAAATAGACCGTATTTTCTTAAATTCGTCAACTTTCACAATCTTAAACAATTAAACGTCAATTTCACAATTTAACCAATTATATGTCAATTTCACATCTTAAACAATTTGAACGTCAGTTTTCACAACTTTCTCGGGATTTCAGACTTTTAAAATTTTGAAAGCATATCCTTATTCCGTCTTGGCTCGGGAACTTTGAGAATTAAAATACGTGTATTATGAGATGAAAATTAGATGTCAACAACTGCTCATTCGGAGTTCAAGGATGACAAGGCCATCGTTGAGCTATGAATTTGACGACCTAATTTTCACCGAATAATGTAAATTATAGCTCTCTTACGTAAAATTTCAAAAGTATGGCTAGACCCTGGTCTCTAGGTTTCTTACATATCTAAGGTTACATGAGAATTCAAGCCACTTGTAGTTTGACTTGCTTTCTGAAAACTTTTAAAAATTTCCTCAATTTGGGATCATAAGGCTGAGAACTTTAGGACATGATTGGGGGAAGTTTGGATTATGGTCGAGCTCTGATATTGAGCTCGCCTACATATCCCTACCCTCGGGAATCAGGCCATATGTAGTTTGACTCGATCGGTAGAAAAAGGTACTCCTTATGCGGAAGTACTTTTTGGTTTGGGATAGATGACATCAAACTTTCGAGTATGGAAAGAGGCTTGCATTTTCTAAGTTATGAATGTGGCATGCTTCACACTCATAATAAAGTCCTTGCAGTGACATAATTTCGTACATCTTAAGTATGCTGCCACCTAGCTTTTAAAAGAATGATAATGCCCCCAACGTAGATACTGGGTGCGAAACTCAAAGATAGTGACTCTCGCATTTTTGGGAAGTGCTTTTGACTTTGAAGAAAATACCTACACGCCTTCTACAGGGGTGTAGTTTGATGTTGGTGAAAGGTTTTCATCAACTCTCACCCGAAGAGTCTGTTCCTCTCTTCTGAAATGCCCCGGTTTTCTGTCGAGAAAAAGATCCACGTTGCTCCGCATGTTTTGAGTCCGGCTTTTGCTTCCTTCTTCGGGGGCTTCTAGCTCGTCTCCAAATATTGAATCCTGCGTGTTAAAGTTTTTAATTTTGAGGTGGTCATACCTGAGCGGCATTTTTCGCCATTCATCAATGTCAATTCGTCGATGTCAATTCGTCAACTTCTGATGTCGTATCCGTCTTTTGCGAGTGCTTTGTCGGTTTTCTTCTTTTCTTGTATGTGCATGTGTTTGTGTGTATATGAAAGGATGATCTACTCTGGATAATAATCACGACACTTTGACCGGCTCTTTTTCGTCATTTTCAGATGTTTTTATCATTCAATGATAACTTCTGTTGGGATCTGGGTCGGGTTATACCGCATTTCTGCGAACCTACACGTCCCAGTCCAGTTGTCAGTTTTTGTAGTCGATATGTCAATCATGAAACCCATGTTATCTTGTGCGAGGTCATTTTTGTTTCTTACGACGTCCGCTACCTCTAAAATTTGGCATCACATCATGTTTGCATATCGTGATGACTGTCCAAATCTGGTGTCGCATGTCCCGTTATCCGCATACGGTGACCGCGGTATACCAGTTGGTCTAACATCACCCATAGTCAAAAATACCTAAATAACTACTGTCTACCGCAGTGCTTTCTCATATTCCTTCATGATACTCGCTAACCCTGGTGTTCACAATTATGTCATTCGGTCAGAATATTCAAGTTAACTACTGCATATTCAAGTGCCGAGCCTTTTCTCATCACTACCACTATCCCTAAACCATGATTATGTTAACTTGAAATAGACTGCAATAACGACCGCAAATATTGATGCAGGAATCACATTCGTATTTCAACGATTGTGGACATTAACCTCGAAATTATGCTACCTATTTTTGGCTATATATATGGATGACGACTCAGCCCCTTCGGCATGTAGTTGCTTAATCCATATCGTCATTTTGAGGAATGAAGCTTACCTCGGCGGCAAAACTGACACCTTCCTTTTTGACTCCGGGGAAGAATACCCGCCCGTCGACAGGGTTCACATCTTCCAAAAGGACTAGACTTGATTGTGAATACGGCATTTTGATATCGATATCAATGCGTCATTTTAAATTTTTAGATTTTTGTGACGTCAACTCAGCCAATGTATAAAGGCAAGCCATGCGACATCTAGGCTGGGGTCTCAATACCTTGACACAATACCGTTTAGTGGGGACCCAGATTTTGGTACCGTGATTATATCATTCAGTAGTCTTTAAAGGTTTTCTTTTGTAAAAATCTTCGTGCTCTGCAAAATTGTCACACCCCGACCTTACTAGGGTGTGATGGGCACCCGACTCTCCTCAGAGTCGAGCGAACCCTTAAACGTTCGCGTTACTAAAACCTGTCATTTCTGAAACTTTTTTAAAACATGGAACTTTTTCAAATAGAGATCACTATCTTGTACAGATTAAGAAAACTTTTCAATCAACTACGTGCTTTTCCCAACCAAAATCATCCGAAAATACATACTCTTTTAACATTTACAAATTATTCGCACTTCCCGACGCACTATCCACAGGACACTGTCTGCAAAGTCTCTAACATGTACGAAATATCGTAACAAAAGTACTTAACTCGGCAATACTCCGAACTGAGATGGAGCTCGCCAATTCCGCTGAAACAACTCCTAGCAAAGTCTTCTACTCATCTGGGTGTACCTGCGTGGCATGAAACGCAGCCCCCCGAAGAAGGAGGGTCAGTACGGAATATGTACTGAGTATGTAAAGCGATAACAAATAATAACCATAGCTTAATTTAGAAGAGAAGAAATCACAATCAAGCTCATTACCTGCAACCCTCGCTGGAGGAAACATAAATGCACACATGGGGTCTTAGAGCAATCATTAAGTAAATATGCGAGTAAACACACGTTCTTCAAGCATACACGATATAAATACAGAATACACCAGTCCTAGAATGCACAACCTAAATATAGTATCACAACAGTCCCTTCGGACAGCCGCTTCCGCGTAGAATGACGCCCTTCGGGCATGCCGCTTCCGCATAATAATAATCTTTCGGCCCCTTCGGCATTGCCGCTTCGGCATAATAATAATGCTGGCCCCTTCGGGAATTGCCGCTTCTGGCATAATAATAATCACGGCCCCGCTTCGGCATATTAGTAATGATAATGTAAACATAAGTAGTAAATGAAATAAAATAGTAAAGCCTCGCACCCCTTCCGGAGTGGTTTTGAAAAATAGCACACTCGGACATAAGTCGAGGCCATAGCGCGCCCGACGTACGCCGAGGCCATAGCACACTCAGTGATCGAGTCGAGGCCATAGCTCGCTCGACACAAATCGAGGCCATAGCACACTCAGGCACAAGCTGAGGCCATCGCACCCCCTTTAGAGTGGTTTTAGAAAGTCTAAATATTAAAATCTCACACCCCCGTCGGAGTGATTTTAAAAAAAAACCAATTTTATGTTTCTTTGTACAAAACTAGTTCTTTAAGAATCATTAGTGAACCACAAACGCGTTTCCGAAGCCATTTTTGGAAAACCAAAGCAATAATTATATTAGTAACGTTGTTACACAACAAAGTATATTATAGAACATAATGAGGTAGTTAAACAACTGTCCTTTGGTAGTCGGGACAACAAAATTTCAAAAGTTTCCTTTAATTATTGAACAAAATAAGTCAAATGGAGCAATAAAAAAGGTCTCGAGTATTGTGGGCCCACCTCGGGTCAAGTCAAGGTGGCGTACATAAATTACGTACATTGAGCTTTACGGAGTCATTATGAGAGTTTCAGGGCAATCCGATTCCGTTTGTGAAAATTACGGATGTTTAAACTATTTTTCTATCAAGACATAAAGTACTAATTCAATTACATTGAATGGAAAAGGGCAAAATTAGGCTCGATTTCTAGGAACAAGTTTCCCCGAGGCTTGTGTCATAACCTAATATATCTAGGACATGCCAAAAGAAAGAAAGGTAAGGCTTTACATACCTTTTCCGCTGTTTATGCCTCTCAAATTCAAATCCCGTTTCCTCCAAAATCTACAATTGGTCACATTTACCAAATATTAATCATAAAGCTTTAAGAATTCAATCTTAACCAATACTTGTCTACGAAAATTTGGGCGGCATCTCCCCTATACATATAACATCCCCGAGACTTAACTCGGCTCCAAATATCAACAACCCAACCAACAACAATACCAATAACATCAGTGATCGAATTGAAACGCATTCTAACATATATTGTCCTCCTTTCTATATAACATATCAACTTCCAATCTAACTTCGCATTTCCAAACCAATATCAATGTTTTCATATTCTTTTGCTAATCAAGATCATTCCAACACAATTCGGAAGTATTTCATGTCCTCTTACAAATTATTTGCTAAATATACAAAAATTCCACCAAAGCCATAATTCATCCGAAACCTCCATTCTTCGACATAAATATTCATAACACGTTTTCATCTCCCAAATTCATTAGCGACAACCATAATTTGCACCTTAGCAATTCATTTTCATAATTACATAAAACTAGAATAAAATCATATAATTTCCTACAACAACTTAACAATAGATTCTCATGCCAACTTAACCATTCTTCTTTCCTTTACATCACAATACCAACGGACGAATTTATATCGCTATTTTTTCCGTTCTAATCCGTTAAAACTTTAAATAAACTTGTTAGCAATGAAAAGGAGCCTTATCCATACCTTAAGAATTCAGCCACCACGTTATCACCCTCCTCCTTGGTTGATTTTTAACTCAAATTGAAGACAACGCAACAGACAACACTTTTCCCTTCATGGGCTTCGGATTCGGGGCTCGGATTTTGGTCAAAATTGATTTTTCTTCTCCAAGGCTTTTTTTCTCTCTATCTCCAGAATTTTCTGGTTGTTCCAGGTCTGAAAATGAGGAGGGAAGTGCTAAAATATCACTTATATAACATGGGTCATGCGCCTAACCCGGTTGGGCCCGAGTTGGGCCTAGCCCACTGACCTTTCGAACTTAAAACGTTCATATCTCCTTGTCCAGACGTCACCTTGGATCCCACAACCTATGGTTGGAAAGCTAATTCAATTATCTACAACTTATATTTCTTGATATGTTTCCAAATTCCAAACTTATAATACCATTTTTGCCCCTCGAAGTCAGGTCACCCGAAAATATTTTCTTAAAAATATTCGTTTGGAGGGCTTCTACTTTGATTTGGCCCAAGGGTCCTTCGTGAGTTGTGTTTAACTTCACATATGTGATTCATATGACTTTTCAGATGTTCCAAAAAAATCTCGATGTGTGGGCCCCACCTCGGCCTACAAATAATCCGACGTTCAAAAATACGGGATACAACACTATCAACTTGAGTTTAAATTATGTAGCAACAACATGATTGTCAATTCAATTTTTTTTTTTTTTTTTTTTTGAGGAAGCACGTGTCATGCTCATGCTTTGAAAATGCGGGATATAACATCCTCTCCCTTTAGAACATTCGTCCTCGAATGTTCAACCGACCTTATGGGGTTTCATCACACTTCGGGAGGTCTCTTTCTTTCCTTCAAAATTTTCCGAACGTTATCATTATCGTCCCCTTTGCGTACTCGCTTTCTTTCTATTCCCGAACATCGTTTTGCTAGAACATTCCAGCCTTAGCTAGTGATGGAACTAGTGTCAATCTACTTTGTAATATCTGTACCATGTCTTTCGTTTGTCCCTTAAATTCCGTTCGCCAATGTCTTTCATATATCACGACACCGGCCGCCGAGACGCCCACTCGAAACTCTCCCGAATAACACCGATCCGGCCCTCTTGGGGCCGGCTCCGGTCGTTAGACACACGTGTCCGCTAATACAATCATAGATGAGATATCATACGCATTCATATACATATACATATAATTAGTATCAACTAACCCACAAAATACTTCCGTACACTATTCAACCCTATCCAAATTCCGAGTCGTGACGTACTTTCTGTCTCTTCTCTAGTCTGGCCTGTCGCATACTACGTGGCCTTTTATGGTCTCCAACCATCTCGTATATTCTAATTTCACTTAGGCCATTCTGGTTTTTCATTTGTCTTTTACAGACTAATCTTTGGAATTTCTTGCATACTTCCCAGGGGGTCACCATCCTGAAATTACTCCTACCTGAGCACGCTTAACCTCGAAACTTTGGTGGAATTCAGTGCCTTAACGCTCGATATAATCACGTCCACTTCCTCGTATGACCTTTACTACATAACTGGAGCAAGTCAAGATTTTTCAGATTCCGAGACATATTCGTAATACGTCCTTTCTCGTACAATTACTATTTTACCCTTTTCGGTCTTCAATATCACCTTTACAAATTCTTGTCATTCGAAATCCGTACGCAGCATATACCAACAATACCTTACAGAGCATACGACTATATATCACATTCTAGCCGTCCAGAACTTTCTGTTTTAGGTAACAGAACAAATATATCCAGACTTACCCTTATGACCTTTCCATATCGTCACTTGACTTCTTCCGTCGTGTGTAGGGCTTATATATAGAATTTTATCTCCCTATGACTTGGCTCTATCGCACGATCTATGACAAAAGAAGGTCAACAACCCCTAGATGCCCCGTAGCCTCCCCGTTTATAAATGTGGCGCGCTTCACACCATAAACAGACCCTACGGGACACGACTTTGCGTACAACCCCTAGGACGGACACCGGCTTCGATACCACTTTGTCACACCCCGACCTTACTAGGGTGTGATGGGCACCCGACTCTCCAGTCGAGCGAACCCTTAAACGTTCGCGTTACTAAAACCTCGTCATTTCGAAACTTTTTTAAAACATGGAACTTTTTCAAATAGAGATCACTATCTTGTATGCATTAAGAAAACTTTTCAATCAACTACGTGCTTTTCCCAACCAAAATCATCCGAAAATACATACTCTTTTAACATTTACAAATTATTCGCACTTCCCGACGCACTATCCACAGACACACGTCTCGCAAAGTCTCTAACATGTACGAAATATCGTAACAAAAGTACTTAACTCGCAATACTCCGAACCGAGACGGAGCTCGCCAATTCCGCCGAAACAACTCCTAGCAAAGTCTTCTACTCATCCGGGTGTACCTCGCGTGGCATGAAACGCAGCCCCCCGAAGAAGGAGGGTCGCATTTTAATATGTACTGAGTATGTAAAGCGATAACAAATAATAACCATAGCTTAATTTAGAAGAGAAGAAATCACAATCAAGCTCATTACCTGCAGCCCTCGCTGGAGGAAACATAAATGTACACATAGGGTCTTAGAACAATCCTTAAGTAAATAATGCGAGTGAACACACGTTCTTTAAGCATACACGATATAAGTACGAGTACACCAGCTTCTAGAATGCACAATCTAAATATAGTATCACAACAGTCCCTTCGGACAGCCGCTTCCGGCGTAGGAATGATGGCCCCTTCGGGCATGCCGCTTCTGGCATAATAATAATGCTTGGCATAATAATAATGCTGGCCCCTTCGGGAATTGCCGCTTCTGGCATAATAATAATGCTGGCCCCTTCGGGCATTGCCGCTTCTGGCATAATAATAATCACGGCCCCTTCGGGCATATTAGTAATGATAATGTAAACATAAGTAGTAAATGAAATAAAATAGTAAAGCCTCGCACCCCTTCGGAGTGGTTTTGAAAAATAGCACACTCGTACATAAGCCGAGGCCATAGCGCGCCCGACGTACGCTGAGGCCATAGCACACTCAGTGATCAGCGAGGCCATAGCTCGCTCAGACACAAATCGAGGCCATAGCACACTCAGGCACAAGCTGAGGCCATCGCACCCCCTTCGGAGTGGTTTTAGAAAGTCTAAATATTAAAATCTCACACCCCCGTCGGAGTGATTTTAAAAAAAAAAACCAATTTTATGTTTCTTTGTACAAAACTAGTTCTTTAAAAATCATTAGTGAACCACAAACGCGTTTCCGAAGCCATTTTTGGAAAACCAAAGCAATAATTATATTAGTAACGTTGTTACACAACAAAGTATATTATAGAACATAATGAGGTAGTTAAACAACCGTCCTTTGGTAGTCGGGACAATGCCCAAAAGTTTCCTTTAATTATTGAACAAAATAAGTCAAATGGAGCAATACAAAAGGTCTCGAGTATTGTGGGCCCACCTCGGGTCAAGTCAAGGTGGCGTACGTAAATTACGTACATTGAGCTTTACGAGTCATTATGAGAGTTTCGTGGCAATCCGATTCCGTTTGTGAAAATTACGGATGTTTAAACTATTTTTCTATCAAGACATAAAGTACTAATTCAATTACATTGAATGGAAAAGGGGCAAAATTAGGCTCGATTTCTAGGAACAAAGAGTTTTCCCCGAGGCTTGTGTCATAACCTAATATATCTAGGACATGCCAAAAGAAAGAAAGGTAAGGCTTTACATACCTTTTCCGCTGTTTACGCCTCTCCAAATTCAAATCCCGTTTCCTCCAAAATCTACAATTGGTCACATTTACCAAATATTAATCATAAAGCTTTAAGAATTCAATCTTAACCAATACTTGTCTACAGAAATTTGGGCAAAGATCTCCCCTATACATATAACATCCCCGAGACTTAACTCGGCTCCAAATATCAACAACCCAACCAACAACAATACCAATAACATCGCCGATCGAATTGAAACGCATTCTAACATATATTGTCCTCCTTTCTATATAACATATCAACTTCCAATCTAACTTCGCATTTCCAAACCAATATCAATGTTTTCATATTCTTTTGCTAATCAAGATCATTCCAACACAATTCGGAAGTATTTCATGTCCTCTTACAAATTATTTGCTAAATATACAAAAATTCCACCAAAGCCATAATTCATCCGAAACCTCCATTCTTCGACATAAATATTCATAACACGTTTTCATCTCCCAAATTCATTAGCGACAACCATAATTTGCACCTTAGCAATTCATTTTCATAATTACATAAAACTAGAATAAAATCATATAATTTCCTACAACAACTTAACAATAGATTCTCATGCCAACTTAACCATTCTTCTTTCCTTTACATCACAATACCAACGGACGAATTTATATCGCTATTTTTCCCGTTCTAATCCGTTAAAACTTTAAATAAACTTGTTAGCAATGAAAAGGAGCCTTATCCATACCTTAAGAATTCAGCCACCACGTTATCACCCTCCTCCTTGGTTGATTTTTAACTCAAATTGAAGACAACGCAAGTCAGACAACACTTTTCCCTTCGTGGGGCTTCGGGATTCGGGGCTCGGATTTTGGTCAAAATTGATTTTTCTTCTCCAAGGCTTTTTTTCTCTCTATCTCCAGAATTTTCTGGTTGTTCCAGGTCTGAAAATGAGGAGGGAAGTGCTAAAATATCACTTATATAACATGGGTCATGGGCCTAACCCGGTTGGGCCCGAGTTGGGCCTAGCCCACTGACCTTTCGAACTTAAAACGTTCATATCTCCTTGTCCAGACGTCACCTTGGATCCCACGACCTATGGTTGGAAAACTAATTCAATTATCTACAACTTATATTTCTTGATATTTTTCCAAATTCCAAACTTATAATACCATTTTTGCCCCTCGAAGTCAGGTCACCCGAAAACATTTTCTTAAAAATATTCGTTTGGAGGGCTTCTACTTTGATTTGGCCCAAGGGTCCTTCGTGAGTTGTGTTTAACTTCACATATGTGATTCATATGACTTTTCAGATGTTCCAAAAAAATCTCGATGTGTGGGCCCCACCTCGCTTACAAATAATCCGACGTTCAAAAATACGGATACAACACTATCAACTTGAGTTTAAATTATGTAGCAACAACATGATTGTCAATTCAATTTTTTTTTTTTTTTTGAGGAAGCACGTGTCACGCTCATGCTTTGAAAATGCGGGATATAACAAAAATGAACAAACTTATCAGCGTAAAGCAAACTTTACTTGGGGAGGGCTTCTTTACCTTTCGCACTCTTTTGCGCCACTATTCCTCTATGCTTCTTCCTCACTTGGCTCATTGTCATTACCCTGTTTTAAACATTCTAGCAAACGAGTTAGTGTAAAGATTCCAGCAAACGAGTTAGTGTAAAGCCTCCATGCTTGTTTGTTCCTGCATCCACAGAAAAATTTGTCAGTTTTCTATATGGTCGACCGCTTTTCCTGCGTATGGACTTCTTCGGTTCATATCTCAGCAGGAAAGGATGCTCATTTTCCTTAAAATCTTTTATTTCCTCTAGCATAGCTAAAAGTTTTTGGTTGACGATTTTTTTTTTTTTGGAAAATATGCATGTACGTTTCGAAAATAATATTTTACATACACCCTTTTAATGTCATGATATTAGTTACTCAAGCAAAGTCTCCCATCTCTTCTTCTTCTTCTTGATCTCGACTCGTGAAATTTTAGAATCCCTTTTGAAAATTTTGCCCCAGTTTGTATACGTCTTTATACCAACTCGAATTTCGCTATGTCGAAGGAATTTTTGAGACCCTCTCAAAAAACATTTCCCCAGTGTAAGTGTGTACTTGTCAATTCTTGATTTCACCACGCTTGAGTAATTTTTGAGGTCCTTCTAAAAAATTCTGCTCCAATGTAGAAGTTTTAATAAACTCGTTCCTTAGAACTGATATATTTAAAGAATTTTTGAGGTCCTCTCAAAAAATTCTACCCCAGCTTCCTTGTGGGGTTACTTTCATCCTTCTCTTGCTAACTCATTTCTGAGGTTTCTTAATGTTTATTGGGAATCTTGTTTGGAATGACCGAGCTCGCGAGAGCTCCTACGTATCCCAAATGGGAGTTAGGTCGAAACGTAGTTCGGGGTAAGCCTTTTATGCCATAAATATAATTGACGGCAATGCCTTCACGGCGTCATCTCGAATTTTTTAGACCAGTGGATTGTCCTATGACAATCCACTTTAGAGATAGGCAACATCTTCTTACAAGTTAAATGTCATGTTTTAGGGCGGACGACCCTGCTTGTCTCTTTTTTAGGGTGGACGACCCTGCTTTATCACGTTTTTAGGGCAGACGATCCTGCTTGTAATAAAGATAAGCTTGTCTCTGCTTTACCGCTCTTATGTGGTTACGTCGCCATAACCTCTCGGTTGACTATATGGAGACCTTCTTGACATTCACTGCTTGACTTCTTTTCGTCATTTCGTCCTTTGAGGACTATAGTTTTCTTGGTTAGATGGTCGTTTTCCCTTTGACTTTTTTATGTCGTCTTTTCGACGCTATGCCTATCTTATAGTCTTTCTTGGTGGTGTCGTCCTTGTGGCGTTTCATCCATTTGTTAACTAGTCGCCCTTGTGACACTTTGTATATATAGCCCTTTTGGCTTGACTAGTTAATTTCCCTTCGACGCTAGGGAAGTCGCAACTTTGATGCTCTTCTGATCTTACGACAGTCGCTTGTACTAAAAGAAGATGACTAATAGCTACACAGTCGCTTTACCAGCGACTTCAATCTTAAAAGGATTTTTAGAGAGAGATACTAAACCGTTGAGCAACTGTTTGCTCTTTGTAGGCCTTTGTCACGACCCAACCCCGTAGGCCGTGACTAGTGCCCGAGCTGGGCACCCATACGCACTCAATAACCGAAATCAGCATACAAACAATCTATCCCGACATAGAGATCATACGTGGTCCCAAACTGTCACATACAAACATATAAACTGCACAAAAGCCGGTAAGGCGGTCATAATATACATAACGTAGCAAAGCATACATATACGCAAATTAATAAGGCTGCAACGCTGATAGGCCGCCCAAACACAACTTACTCAACGCATCCGAACCAAACCGTACATAACCCACATCTATGTCCACGCACCTCTAAACAAAAACAACGAGTAATCATATGACGGGACAGGGCCCCGCCGTACCCCTGAATACACCAATACATACACAACGGGAGAATATATACCAAAATGTAGGCTCCGGAATAAAGGGAGCACTCCAACTGCAGAGGGGGAGGTGTCCTAGACTCGCGGGTCGCCGAACTGTACGTCTGTACCTGCGGGCATGAAACGCACTTCGAAGAAAGGGGGTCACATTTTAATATGTATTGAGTATGCAAAGCGTAAGATATAGTAACAAATCCGAGTCATAATCGAAACAGTAGGTACAAAATGAACATAATAACCAAGACCAAATTAAAATGTCATTATCCGACACGCAAGTCATGCGACGTAGGTACGTAAGACAATTATAATAATAATCAGAATGCCAACACGCTTACTCCTGAAATACAGATCATACATATATACATCATAACATCATATCTTATCATATGAGCTGACATTAACTGACTGGTCATAATCCAGGCTGTCAAAATCACATACACACATACCGCGGTCAAATACCCAACGGTCAATATCACACATACACACATACCGCGGCTAAGAATCCAGCGGCAACATCACATATACATATACCGCGGCCAAGAATCCAAATGTCAATATCACTTCCGCATACCGCGGCCAAGAATCCAATGCAATATCACGGCCAAGTATCCAATGGACACATATACATACGCGCCGGACTCCTATTAAAAATATAACAATGTAATGCACGAGCAGAATCACAAGTAACCAAATACAGTTTAAGACATTTACAAAGACTTAGTAGGTTAATTAAAACGAACCATCGTTTATAGGCCAAAACAGTAGTCAAATCAGATTTTCGCCCGAACGTCACTCGGGAACACATTAAAATCACATACGTAAAATCCTTATTTCGTTACGCAAATAAGTAATCATACTCGGGGAAGATGGTCATATCGAATTCTTTCAAAAGCCGTCGGAATTTTACAAAGAAGATCATGGGATCGACAGACGAGCGTCCACTCAACCGGGACGTCATAGTCATCATATGTTATCGAATCATTGTTGCAAACTCGAAGGATAAGTAACCTGATCGTACTTGAAATCGTAATAATAGCCATATCATATCCTCTCAAAAATCGTCAAAGTTCATAAAGAAAGTCGCGGGGCCCACGGAGGGGTGTCGACCCGAGTCGGGCCCGCCTATGGAAAAAATAGTCATCATACATCATGGAATCATTTTTGAGCATATCGAAGCGATCCGGTTCTGTCTGTGAAAGTTACGGGCTTTCGTAGTTTTCGGAATCATTTAGGAACAAAATTCTTTTAAAAACCAAACTTTTATGCAACTTTTGAATCTTAGTCATACAAAAGACATAAGGGCCAATATTTCATCTTGTCAAGAATACGAAGACCAAGAAACAAATAAGAATCACAGACATGGTCGGATCGCGGGAGTAGAATTTCCTCGAGGCTCGTGTCATAGCCTATTTACGACTAAGGCATGCTAAAAAAGGAAGGGCCAAGCTTTACATACCTCAGACGCTCTCAAAGCTACTCCAAATTCAAGCTAAAGCCAACCTACGCCTCGGGCTCTCCAAGGTCTACAAACAAGTCATAATATGCCAAACATTAGCTATAGACATTTTGGGCATTTAATTCCAATTTAGCCCTTAATTCTACAGAAATTTGGTGATTTCCCCCGTAAATAGGCCAACCCCGAGAATTTAACTCTGCCAAATCAACAACAACAACAACAACAACCAACCTATCAACATTAATAATCAATCCAAAAGGCAATATAACATTAATAAGCCCCTTTTTCATCATTCAACAACTTCCAATATATATGATTCAACGACTTACGTTCAAGCCAACATCAACGATTATACATTCGAATACCAATCCGAATCCATACTAACAACATTCAAGAACATTTTAAACAATTCATACAATATTTCCGACAATCCAACAAGGCTCCAATTTGCCCAAAAACTGTCCCCAAACCCGAGAACCTCCCTATAGTGTATTCCTCATTTCCAAATCATGATTTGCATCAACAATCCATACTATAACGATATCATTATCATAAATACACAAATTACATCAAACGCACAATAACCTTCAAATCAGTCACTACATTTACAACATCAATCTTGAGTCATTAAAAGCTCATTTCCAACATAGAATTCGTAAATTACGACGACTAAAACATTAAGCGATATTATTCCATTCTTTGTCATATACCATGACCCATTTTCGCCAACACAACATATATACATATTGATGATTCTCATTCATTCTTCACCCTACAATGATCATAACATACTAACTAGACCTCAATTCATGGCTTCAATACAACACAACACACACACACCCCACACGGCTATATACTACACACACCACCTTCACTCCAACATGCCATATTTCATAATTTTCATCCATTTTAACATACTACAACATGCATACAACCTTTATAACACATAAAACAAGATCAAATCTTACCTTTCTTCTTCAACTTCACAATTTGCCTAGGGTTTGCGATCTATACAACGGATGGTTGGATGACCCGAACAACGCTTCCACGCTACTTAGGAACCTCAACTTAGTGGGTTTGCATCAAAGAAATAATTTTTGGATGGCTAAAATTGAACTTGAAATTTCCAAGGGTGGCGAGAGCCTCCCTATGTTCTTCAACTTCTTGCTCTTTTTTTCTCTAAGTGTAAATGAGGAAAGATGACTTAGAAGTCATCTTTTAAGCTCCCACATGATTCACACAAGTGTCTATGGCCCACACATATGTGTTGGAGCAATTAAAATTGGACACAAAATGTGTGGGACCATCCAACAAACCACACGGCTACAAGGCCAAATATTGCATGATTTTCAACTTCTAATTATATCACTTTTGGTCCCAAATTTTCCTAAGTGTCCCATGCAAACAAATTCATGAACAACTTATGACTGAAAATTAAATCGAAGGTCAAAAATCTCAACTTTGTATCCCGGAATGGTTTTATCTCCAACCTATCATAATGTGCAAAAATGCGGGATATAACATCCTCCCCCCCTTTAGAACATTCGTCCTCAAATGTTAAATTAGCCTTACAGATCTTATAAACACTTGGGGAGTTTCTTTACAATTATCACAAACAACATACATCAATCAAGATAACCAATTAAAGAGTCTAAATTACCCGTACCCGCATCCGCGCGGCGCTCCGATCCCGTCCACGGGTCAACGTATATAGCGGTTCGATGGACCGCGAATCGGGGGCTCCGCCACGGCCTCGCCCGGCCGGCCGGGCGTCGCGTGTCCCGCCCATCGGATGCATAGATACGAGAAGGGGAAGACGAACCGAATCGACCCCGAGGGCCGAGCGTCGCTCCCCGCACCGCCCCCGAGCGGACAATCTCTCATATAGTGGCCTGCCCCCGCTAGCCAAAAGCAAGCACCCGTGGCATGACGACATCCCCCCCCCCCCCCCCCCCCCCCGAGTGGCGCTCTCCTACGCAAGGACATCGGGGGGTGTGGCCTCAATCGGCCGGAACCTATGTCCATCCGCGAGCCCGAAGCCTCGCCTCTCCCCGCCCTCTAAATACCCCGCACCATCGGTCTCCGCCCGGGAGCCGTGGGGGTGTGCTGTGTGCCGGCCGGGGAGGATATCTCACTCGCTCGTCAGGCCGCCCTCGAGACTCCCCGCATTATCTCGCGGATCGGCCCTCTCCGGCCCCCATCGTAATCCATGTCGGCCGACGCCCTCGCGTTCGTCCTCCATACCCCGGGGCGGGCCCGTATACGGCAATATCCATATCGGGGTCGGGCCGCCATCACCAAACTCCGTCAACAAAGTACTCGGTCAGCCCCCACTATATATCCTAAGGCATCCGATCGGTCATGTCAACTACATATGTGGGCGCATATCCGGCCGCCGAATCAAACTCCGACTATACTCCGGACACTCCGCCCTTCTGCTTTCAACAAGGCAGAATCTATCTACCCCGCGCTCACCTCGCCGGAGGTAGAAAATGGGCCGAAGGCCTCCGTAAACTCGCCCCATACCGCCGGGAGGGCACCTCACCTTCGGACAACATCCAGGACTCGTACTAGTTAGCCACATCGTGCAACCAATAGGATGCCATCTCAACCGACTCGTCTCGGAAGCACTAATCAATCGCAGGTACGCCGTTCCGTCGGATGAACTCCCGAGGGTCCTGCGCGGCTTTGACCCGAAAAACTCGGTGGTCCACAAGGTAAAAATCACGGCCCTCCGACCGTCATGTCTATCCGCACGATTGCCCCCCGATCCGTGCACCGCGAACTTGGGCCGCCATCAATTCCCGGTCAATAACCGGACCGCATCTCGCATCGCCCGATCCTCCGCCCGGGCGAGGAGCCGGAGAGGTCGGTGCTCGAACCTCGGTGGGCCGCGTGGGGCCGCCCCTCGTCCCGTATGGCCGTGGTCGCTCCAAATCCCTCGATACGGGCGGGGTAGCGAACCAGCCATCGGAGGCACAATCTCCTCGCCGAAGCTAGGCACGGGCCCTAGTAGCTATCCGGGCACGGCTGGTCTCACCGTCCGTAGTCTTGCCCTTCCGGCGCCCGTGGCCTTCCGGAGGCATCGCCGAAATCATAACATTTCGTCGAGAAAGGTCATCCCGATAACACATCTTATCGCACGATCTAAGATCAGAAGGAAAGATTACATCCTAAATGTCCTGTAGCCTCCTGTTTATAGATGTGGTGCACAACACACCGATAAACAAGACTCTACGAGACACGGTCTGTAGACATTCCGAGGACGAACTGCTCTGATACCACTTCTGTCACGACCCAACCCCGTAGGTCGTGACTAGTGCCCGAGCTGGGCACCCATACGCACTCAATAACCGAAATCAGCATACAAACAATCTATCCATATAGAGATCATACGTGGTCCCAAACTGGTCACATACAAACATATAAACCGCACAAAGCCCCGGTAAGGCGGCCATAATATACATAACGTAGCAAAGCATATATACGCAAATTAATACAAGGTCGCGCCGGCGGATAGGCCGCCCAAACACAACTTACTCAACGCATCCGAACCAAACCGTACATAACCCACATCTATGTCCACGACCTGCAAAAACGTACAACGCAATCATATGACGGGACGGGGCCCCGCCGTACCCCGAATACACCAATACATACACAACGGGAGAATATATACCAAAATGTAGGCTCCCGAATAAAGGAGCACTCAAACCGCAGGGGAGGTGTCCTAGGCCGGCGGGTCACCGAACCGTACGTCCGTACCGCGGCATGAAACGCAACCCCGAAGAAAGCGGGTCAAGACGAAATATGTATCGAGTATGCAGCGTAAGATATAGTAACAAATCCGAGTCATAATCGAAACAGAGGTACAGAAAATGAACATAATAACCAGAATACCAAAATGCTGTCATCTGACACGCAAGTCATGCGACAGAGGTACAGAAGACAATTATAATAATAATCAGAATGCCAACACGCTTACTCCTGAAATACAGATCATACATATATACATCAAAACATCATATCTTATCATATGTAGGCCGACATTAACCGGCTATCGTCATAATCCAGATCAAAATCATACACACATACCGCGGTCAAATACCCACTGTCAATATCAATATACACACATACCGCGACAAGAATCCAAATGCAGCAATATCACATATACATATACCGCGGCCAAGAATCCACGGTCAATATCATACCTTCTGACGCATACCGCGGCCAAGAATCCAATGAATATCACGGCCAGCATGGCCAAGTATCCAATGACAATATCATACATGCCGGCCCGGGACTCGGCGAAAAATGTAACAACAGAATGCACGAGCAAAATCACAAGTAACCAACTACAGTTTAAGACATTTACAAAGACTTAGTAGGTTAATTAAAACGAACCATCGTTTATAGGCCAAAACAGTAGTCAAATCAGATTTTCGCCCGAACGTCACTCGGGAACACATCAAAATCACATACGTAAAATCCTTATTTCAGACTCAACAGACAAATAAGTAATCATACTCGGGGGTCGGGAAGATGGTCATATCGAATTCTTTCAAAAGCCGTCGGAATTTTACAAAGAAGATCGCGGGACTGACAGACGAGCGTCCACTCAATCCGGACCCGTCTACGAAAAATCATAGTCATCATATGTTATCGAATCATTGTTGCAAACTCGAAGGATAAGTAACCTGATCGTACTTGAAATCGGAATAATAGCCATATCATATCCTCTCAAAAATCGTCAAAGTTCATAAAGAAAGTCGCGGGGCCCACGGAGGGGTGTCGACCCGAGTCGGGCCCGCCTATGGAAAACATAGTCATCATACATCATGGAATCATTTTTGAGCTTATCGAAGCGATCTGGTTCTGTCTGTGAAAGTTACGGGCTTTCGTAGTTTTCGGAATCATTTAGGAACAAAATTCTTTTAAAAACCAAACTTTTATGCAACTTTTGAATCTTAGTCATACAAAAGACATAAGGGCCAATATTTCATCTTGTCAAGCATACAAAGACCAAGAAACAAATAAGAATCACAGACATGGTCGGATCGCGGGAGTAGAATTTCCTCGAGGCTCGTGTCATAGCCTATTTACGACTAAGGCATGCTAAAAAAGGAAGGGCCAAGCTTTACATACCTCGACGCTCTCAAAGCTACTCCAAATTCAAGCTAAAGCCAACCTACGCCTGGGCTCTCCAAGGTCTACAAACAAGTCATAATATGCCAAACATTAGCTATAGACATTTTGGGCATTTAATTCCAATTTAGCCCTTAATTCTACAGAAATTTGGGCAGCATTTCCCCTGTAAATAGGCCAACCCCGAGAATTTAACTCGGCCAAATCAACAATAACAACAACAACAACCAACCTAGCAACATTAATAATCAATCCAAAAGGCAATATAACATTAATAAGCCCCTTTTTCATCATTCAACAACTTCCAATATATATGATTCAACGACTTACGTTCAAGCCAACATCAACGATTATACATTCGAATACCAATCCGAATCCATACTAACAACATTCAAGAACATTTTAAACAATTCATACAATATTTCCGACAATCCAACAAGGCTCCAATTTGCCCAAAAACTGTCCCCAAACCCGAGAACCTCCCTATATTGTATTCCTCATTTCCAAATCATGATTTGCATCAACAATCCATACTATAACGATATCATTATCATAAATACACAAATTACATCAAACGTACAATAACCTTCAAATCAGTCACTACATTTACAACATCAATCTTGAGTCATTAAAAGCTCATTTCCAACATAGAATTCGTAACGACGACGACTAAAACATTAAGCGATATTATTCCATTCTTTGTCATATACCATGACCCATTTTCGGCCAACACAACATATATACATATTGATGATTCTCATTCATTCTTCACCCTACAATGATCATAACATACTAACTAGACCTCAATTCATGGCTTCAATACAACACAACACACACACACACACCCCACACGGCTATATACTACACACACCACCTTCACTCCAACATGCCATATTTCATGATTTGCATCCATTTTAACATACTAAAACATGCATACAACCTTTATAACACATAAAACAAGATCAAATCTTACCTTTCTTCTTCAACTTCACAATTTGCCTAGGGTTTGCGATCTATACAACGGATGGTTGGATGACCCGAACAACGCTTCCACGCTACTTAGGGACCTCAACTTAGTGGGTTTGCATCAAAGAAATAATTTTTGGATGGCTAAAATTGAACTTGAAATTTCCAAGGGTTGGCCGAGAGCCTCCCTATGTTCTTCAACTTCTTGCTCTTTTTTTCTCTAAGTGTAAATGAGGAAAGATGACTTAGAAGTCATCTTTTAAGCTCCCACATGATTCACACAAGTGTCTATGGCCCACACATATGTGTTGGAGCAATTAAAATTGACACAAAATGTGTGGGACCATCCAACAAACCACACGGCTACAAGGCCAAATATTGCATGATTTTCAACTTCTAATTATATCACTTTTGGTCCCAAATTTTCCTAAGTGTCCCATGCAAACAAATTCATGAACAACTTATGACTCAAAATCAAATCGAAGGTCAAAAGTCTCAACTTTGTATCCCGGAATGGTTTTATCTCCAACCTATCATAATGTGCAAAAATGCGGGATATAACAGCCTTGCTCATATTTTGTGGATTTTTCTTTTCCGCAAGTTGTCCCTTTTTGGGCCAAAGGGATTCATTGATGGCTTGGAGTTGACTCTGTAAAATTTCAAAGCAAAGTTGTTAGAGTCGTCAAAGGTGATGACAAAGTAGTCTTAAAAATTGAGAGAAAAGTTAAGAATGCCGCCGTTCAGCTTAAGTTTTTTTGAGATTTCCGGCCGTCTTTGAAGGCTTGATGTTTGTTTTGTCCGTTTCGTGATGATCATGCTCGGGCGAGTGACGTTGTTGATCTTTTAATGTTGATGGGCTAATCTTTAGTAGTGTTGATACGTGATTCCCGCAAGATTCAACTATAATTGCCAGTATGTCATAATACTATTATAGTGAAATAAAGGAAGGATAACACAGAGGTTAATGATGAAGCCGTCTTGGCCCATATGGATTTAAGGCGTGAAAATCCAGTCAGTGTCTCATAGCCTTGATTCCTGAGTTCAACTTTGCATATAGTCATCTCCTGCAATATTCCGAGAGTAAGTGTTAGTGGACATGGCGAAGTGAAAGAGTTTAATCGAAGGCCGAGTTAGAAGTAAAGCCGTTTTTGGCTTATAAAGTTTGAGGTGATGGCAGGCCCATTGACGCCTTTGATTGGACTTGACATCGACTTACAGGCTCGTCGCTTTGTAGCTTTCTTGTTCCGGGCGATGTTTCTAGAAGTCTTGGAAATTTTAGCTTTGACATAGTGCTTCGATACTTTTGTCACACCCCAACCTCGATGAGGCGTGATTGGCACCCGGCACCCTACTGGGGCCGAGCGAACCAAACTGTAACTCGCATCATCTATGTCTCCAATAGCAAAATAAGGCCAGCTATAAATATAATATCATGCATACGTATATATACAATGGGCCTGCGACGTCAACATATCCACTAACAAAACACAACTGAGCTGTACACAGGAATCTGTCTGCAAAGCCTCTATGAATATGGCTGAAGTACATAAGTCGGGACAAGGCCCTCGACATACCCTTAACACAAAATACATATACCACCCAGACTCAAAGAATGCTCCATGAAGAAGTGGAGCCCACCAATCAAAACTAGTACCTGAAAGCAGCCTACTACAGAAGATCCTCATCCCATCTGTCTACACCTGCAGGCATAAATACAACGTTCATAAGAAAGGATGCCAGTACGAATAATGTACCGAGTATGTAAGGCAGAAATGTAATATAATAAACATATGCTGCAAAGAAGAAGGATAAGAATCAACTTGGCACATCTAGCTTACTAATGAGAATCTAGTACGCATGTCTCTTTATACTCTCATATCTTTAACTACATCTATGTACAATACTGTATCTAACTTACTTATCATCTTGGTACTAACCAACCCCGATCGTTGACCGCCCCGACCAGCCGTAGCACGGTGGTAACTGCCCGTCCGATTATCGCCCGACGGTAGAGCACAACTGCCCGACTGATCAGTGGTAACAGCCCGACCGGCCATAGCTCGGTGGTAATAACTGCCCAACCAGCAGTAGCATGGTGGTGAATACATATCTTCCCAACCGGCCGTAGCACGGTGGTAACATCTGCCCGACTAGTCGTAGACCAGTGGTAACTATAATCAACATCATACCCAAGCTTCTACAAGTAATCTTTATGCACTTCTCATGGTCATCACTTAACCCGTAGGGTCTACATAATCACATAAGACTTATAAGCATGGCTCAGGCCAATAGTACTTCTTCCCGCTTGACTAGACAATAACCAATTCCTAAGATACAACATAAGCCTCTCTTCGAACATTAAATATCTCATTAGGGATCCTTTACTAGCACTGTATTCATATCCTATAAAACATTCCTTAGGAACCTGTTCCTAAACTCGTTGGATTATTATTATGGAACCATCATCATGAACACATCTCACCTTGAAGTAACAAAATCATAAGGTGAGATCATCATCAATGAATAACGTCAATAGCCATGAAACAAGTTCAATGATATCACAGGAACATCGGGAACTGCAAGCTTTGGTACTTTAGAAATAGGGTTATTGAGGATATCATACGTAGGTTCACAACAAGGGATCATGCCTTAAGAAAGAAGGGTTTAGTCTTAACATACCTGGAATTTCACTTCCCGACTTTCCAACCTACTTCCCGTCTTGCAATTTATTTACAATTGTCATAATCTCGTAATCTACATATAAAATCATTCATACTCTTGTTAGGCTCACCACCATACAATTGTCTCAAACCTTTAATTAAAATCCTTTAGAATCTGCCGAAATTCGGGCAGCATCTCCCCTGTTTATATGCCTAGCCCGAAATCACAATCCAGTAACCAACAACAATAACAACAATACCAATATCAACAACAATGCTAATAAAATCGGATAATTAAGAGGATTCGGAGGTTTCTATCCAAATAGTGATATAAGTGTGGAGTTTAAAGAAGGCAAAGGTATTTTTGTTCATAATGCTAATGGAGGGTGAAGTTAGCTAATAAAATAAAGTAAAGAGTTTAAAGAAGGTGAAGTCTAATTTCCAACGCAACAAACCGCTCGTTGATAGGACGTCGGAGTAGAGAGTTATGGATGTTACAAGTTAGGCCGCCGGAGCAGAAAGTTCCCCTGCTCGAACGCGACCAAAGGGCTGGAAACGCGAAGGGGAGCAGGGATTTACCCTTCGCGTTCAATTTTAAGTCGGTGGAAACCGACTCTAGAACCTTATAAAAGGGGGTTTACCCCCCCCCCCCCACCTCATTTTCATCCAACACCCTCCACAAAGTTCCCAAAACCTCTGGAGAGTTCTCCTAACCTTCACCCATAAGATTTTACCACGAATTAAGTGAAATCTCAGGATTTAGGCCCGGACAGCGTAGAGTTGTGATTATAATATCGTATTGCGGCGAAACTTGGCTTGGATTCAAGATGATAATCAAAGATATTGCAGTTCTAGCGGGTGAAAGGTATGAATCTTTCCTTATTAATATTGATTTAAGCTTATTTACGGAGGAAAAGTTACTAAATGAGCGTATAATGAATTTATGGGTTGAGAAAATTAGATAAAACATCGTGTGGGATGTTTATGGAATATATTGGTATTGATAACATTATTGTTGATATTGGTATTGTTGTTGTTATTGTTGGTTGCTGGATTGTGATTTCGGGCTAGGCATATAAACAGGGGAGATGCTGCCCGAATTTCGGCAGATTCTAAAGGATTTTAATTAAAGGTTTGAGACAATTGTACGATGGTGAGCCTAACAATAGTATGAATGATTTTATATGTAGATTACGAGACTATGACAATTGTAAATAAATTGCAAGACGGGAAGTAGGTTGGAAAGTCGGGAAGTGAAATTCCAGGTATGTTAAGACTAAACCCTTCTTTCTTAAGGCATGATCCCTTGTTGTGAACCTACGTATGATATCCTCAATAACCCTATTTCTAAAGTACCAAAGCTTGCAGTTCCCGATGTTCCTGTGATATCATTGAACTTGTTTCATGGCTATTGACGTTATTCATTAATGATGATCTCACCTTATGATTTTGTCACTTCAAGGTGAGATGTGTTCATGATGATGGTTCCATGATAATAATCCAACGAGTTTAGGAACAGGTTCCAAAGGAATGTTTTATAGGATATGAATACAGTGCTAGTAAAGGATCCCTAATGAGATATTTAATGTTCGAAGAGAGGCTTATGTTGTATCTTTGGAATTGGTTATTGTCTAGTCAAGCGGGAAGAAGTACTACTGGCCTGAGCCGTGCTTATAAGTCTTATGTAATTATGTAGACCCTACGGGTTAAGTGATAACCATGAGAAGTGCATAGAGATTACTTGTAGAAGCTTGGGTATGATGTTGATTATAGTTACCACCGGTCTACGACTAGTCGGGCAGATGTTACCACCGTGCTACGGCCGGTTGGGAAGATATGTATTCACCACCATGCTTCTACTGGTTGAGCAGTTATTACCACCGAGCTATGGCCGGTCGGGCAGTTACCACTGATCAGTCGGGCAGTTGCGCTCTACCGTCGGGCGATAATCGGACGGGCAGTTACCACCGTGCTACGGCCGGTCGGGCAGTTACCACTGATCAGTTGGTCAGTTAGTACCAAGATGATAAGTAAGTTAGAGACAGTATTGTACATAGATGTAGTTAAAGATACGAGAGTATAAAGAGACATGCGTACTAGATTCTCATTAGTAAGCCAGATGTGCCAAGTTGATTCTTATCCTTCTTTTTTGCAGCATATGTTTATTATATTATATTTTCGCCTTACATACTCGGTACATTATTAGTACTGACGTCCTTTCTTGTGGACGCCGCGTTCATGCCCAAGTGTGAACGGACGGACGAGGATCTTCCGCGATGTCGCTTTCGGTACTAGTTTTGATTGCTGAGCTCCACTTCATCCTGGAGAATTGCCGAGTCTGGGTGGTATATGTATTTTGTGTTAACCGTATGTCGGGGGACCTGTCCTGACTTATGTACTTCAGTCATGTTCATAGAGGCTTTGCAGACAGATTCTTGTGTACAGCTCAGTTGTGTTTTGTTAGTGGATATGTTGACGTAGCAGGCCCATTGTATATATACGTATGCATGATATTATATTCATAGTTGGCCTTATTTTGTCATTGGAGACATAGATGATGCGAGTTAGAGTTTGGTTCGCTCGGCCCCAATAGGGTGCCGGGTGACAATCACGCCTCACCGAGGTTTGGGTGTGACACTTTTGACGCCATTCTAGGATTTTGGAAGCAAACTACAGACCATCCATGTTCGAAGGAAAACAAATGTCCCTTATACGAGCAAGTCAAAATAGGCATAACTAAGGAGAGCGTAAGAATTATAAATCATAATTCTGACAAAATACACGAGAGCAGGTAAGCAGTTTATATCATATAAGTGGTCCCTATACCTCGTTACTCCAAGGCTACTATTCGTTTAAAGGATGTTGATGTCGTTGTGACTTTCCGTTCGACCCCTTATGTATACATTAATGAATATCGAATTGGGATACATACTAGGGGAACAGGGTATACAATACATCAGTCCTAGATTATAAAATGAAAAACCCAATCCCAAGGGCAAGGGCAAACGGTTCATATTACAACATGTACATCCTTCAATTTTCACATAATTGGATGCGGTGTCTTCGGGTCCAAGACCATCCGAACACAGTAAGGTGTCTATCCTGTCCGATTCAGGTAGGTCTGAGATACCCAAACCGGTCTATGAGTTGTATGCGCTATATCAGTGGGGATTTGGCTCGCTCTACACTAGTTATACTAGAGTGGTTTTCGAAAGAATGACTCAGGTTACTCAAGCGGACAAGCTGGGGGTGGGCTCACTAAGGTTGTGGGATGACTGCATACCCACTCGACCTTTAGAGACCTCCAAAGAAAATATTAGAAGGGTTTTTCAGTAAGGCGTGACCGCAGATCATCCCGCGTCGTCACCCTTTGAAACAAAGTATAAAATCAAATGCCTGGAGTGCCAGAGTTTGTGCATGCATGAATGACAGTTATATTTGTGAAAATTTAAACACATAAGCAATTTATATCACATAAACAATTTATATCACGTAAGGGAAACAATATTGGAACCCTTATGGCTAGAACCTCAGATTATCTCCAGCGGAGTCGCCATCTGTAGCGGGTCAATTTTTTTCGATTCGTATTTGCACTTGCCTCATTTACAAAGGAAAGTGTCCCGGGGAAGTACGGTTGTCAATCGTACAGAAAAAAAAAAGAAAAAATATACCTCAACGCAATGGTACTCTAAATGGATAATGTTTTAGAGTTGCCACCTAATTTTTAGGAAATTAGGAAAAACCGAGTCGAAAAGGGTTCATTTAAAATAATTATTATTTTAAAAGAAACCTAATCTACACAGAGTCTAGGTAAGGGTTCTGGTGATCCCTCGGGGAAGGTGTTTGGCACCCCAGTATTAAGGATCTGCTCAATTGCGGTTTACCTATGAGTTCTACTAGTGTGCCTTAATGTTATGAATTGTTTTTGATAAAAATTGCTCAGGTTTATATTTCCGCAATAAGGAATGTCATTTACGCAAAATATCACATCTTGGGTGCCGGGTTTCGTGCTTGGACACTTAGGTTAAGACCCGAGGGCGCTCAACTTAAGTAGAACACCACATAAGTCTACCCTTTAAAAGTCCTTTAAAACTCTTCTGTTTTTCAAGTAAAGTTCTCCCTTTTATTAGGGCATACCATTATAATCCTCGTAGGTTCACCTTATCTGTTTCTAATCTCTCATCCTTCCTTAAATTCAATTTAGTTCTTAAATCCATGTCATTTATGTTCAAAGTCTCAAATTTAATACATCAACCCCATTTTAGAGTCAAATTATGAAAAGCAAGCTTATATTAAGAGTAATTCGTATTTCACATCTGTTTTATACTTTGAAAAATCAGTTTTGGCAACTCTAAATCTTAAGTTCTAATCTATAAAGGTTCCAACAATGCTTAAATAAAACAAGTAAACAAAATATTTTCAAAATAACTAAAGGGAGGGAGAGAATGAAGGTGGAGAAAGGTTAATCGGATAAGCCTATCTCCTCGCCTTCTTGGACCTTTTGTTGCAATTCCGTGCTTCCTTTATTCTTCGTCTGAAAGCTCCAAATATCCAAGTCTTTGCCTTGTCTCCTACTACTTCTCTTCTTGTCATTCCATATTGCTTGGATTCCATATGTATGCTCCAATTGTGCAATATTCGTCCTTATAGTTTTCCCCGAACTTGTTTATTCATACCTCGCAAGAATAGAAACGAGAATGAGTAGTAAAACGGATACGCCACCCTGCGGGGTGACGTTTATGAATATAAATATAATATCCTTCAGTTTCGCAGCAAACTGTGGGAGCTTTGATTACTAAAGGCTCAGAATCATGCTTCTTTCAAATATGAGAAAAAGGACCATGGTTGCGAAATAGCGACCCGTCAGTCATTCTATTTCCTCGCCAAGCTCATGTTGGTTCCTATTTTATAACTAGACTATGATCATCATTGCCCACCGAGGGATAGAACCTTTCCGGGCTAGCCATTCTCAAGTTAAGTATTCAAATCAGTAAACTATCAATCAAGTATAGAAATCCGTTCTTTTAAAAGTGAGGCCTCAAGTTAAACAACTCTTCATCGGCCCAAATGTAGTATCATGTTCAAATCAGTATTTCTGGACCAAGTATAGTAAACTGCTCATTTTTTCAGCAAACGAGGGAACAACAATCAATAGCAAAAGCAACCACAGATAGCAGTTGCTAGACAGCATCAAAAATATAGCAACAAAGGCAACTGTAGGCAGCCACAAGCAGCAGCAGGGGAGGCACTAAAACTTTGAAAGGTCAGCCATTATTTCCATCAATATGAGGCCACAAATTGACCTTAAATGCCATAGAGATAAGCTCAGAACATAACAGCAAGGCCCAAAGGCAGTAATGACTTCACTTAGAACTACAACAGTCATAGCCTCAGTTCTAAGAAGAAAAAAAACCAAGTGCAACAATCTGTTCTCTCTTAGAATAAGGCAACAGTCAACATACAAGCATTTCGAACTTCAGCCAAGTTAGCACTCTTTGCCTTTAGAAAAGCAGCAACAATTGGCCTCAAAGTTGCTCAAGATTCAACTCAAAAATGCAATAGTAACCAGCTAAAAAGTGCAACCTAGAGTAAGAAAAAACTTCGAGCCTCAAAATGATGTGTAGATGGCCAAAATTTGGCAAATATTGACCTCAAATTAAAGCAAGCTTTTGCCCTTAAAATGATATACAGCAGCCAATTTTCTCAAAGCTAATAACGAGTGTTATACATAACAACATTTGTCCCAAATCACAACAGCAAATGGCCCAAAAACTTAGCAATTTTAGGCCTCAAATCTGCCTCAATGCATCAACAACGAATCAAGTATAGTGATACATTTACTCAAAATATGCAGCAGCAACAACATCAGTATAACAACAACAGTTTAAGTACAGCAAAATGAAGCAGCAAGGTAATAGCAACTTCATAAGGGCATTAACAGCGAAATGAATCTCAAAGCTCAGCAATTTTCTCAAGGCATCAGTAGGCAAACAAGCCTCAAGATGCTGCATTTGTTTCTTGTTTAAACACAGAGACAAAAATTCTAATCACAAACATGGCAGTAGATATTCCTTGAGCTGAAGTATCAAACCACAGCAGCTAATATGAAGCCCCAAAATACAAAAAGTGTTTGGCTAAAATGCAACAGGTAATCTACCCCAAGTGCAGCAGCTTAGAGTGCAACAGTAACAAGTAGTGATAAATAGCAGCCAGCTTATCCAGAAAAAGTAACACCACATATATGTAGCAGTTTGTAAAATAACAGAGACAACATATGTAGCATAAGTGACTTAAAGGATGTAGCAGTAAACTTAGCTCTAAATGTAGCAAACATGCAACAATAAACACATCCAAGCTCAGCTCCTTTAGCAAGGCCTCACAAGTACAATGGATTTTCCAAAGGTTCAGCAGCAGATCAAGGGCAGTAGTACCTCAGAAACATTTGGGGTTGGGAAATTTCCCCAAGTCATGCAAAGAAATGGAAGGATAAAAAAATGAGTATCAAGAATTAGTTCCCAGCAAAACAGTAGCAAAAATGAAATAAAAATATCATTGCTTAGTCTTGGTTCAAAATACGGCAAAATGACAAGGGACTAGAGTTTCCAGGATCAACAAAAATGAATGGTTTCATCCATATTCAGCTCATAAACCCAACCAAGAGTTTCCAGGAATCATCATAGTAAAACACAAACTAGTCCTTTAAAGTTAAGAACTTAGAAGAACTAATTTGTTTATAAGATACTTTAAAGCACAGTCTTAACAAGTAACAGGGATATCAAAGCACTCAAAACAACTTAACGAGCAAGACTGTAGCAACTAGCAAATTAACTATACAAGAAACTCAATTCAATATATGCTTTGAAACAATCTCCAAGATAAAAGCATTTCAACACTACAATAGAATCTCAAACTAAAAGGCCTAAGCAATGAAGGGGGTTACCACCTTCCATATTTCAATGCCGCACAAGATCAAAAAGTTTCTTGAACCTTAGGCATGGCAGGCTATCGAAGGAGGCTAAGTCAATCCCTAAGTTTGCCTTAGCTCTCAACTAGGTAGATAACAACAAATCAGAAGAAAATTTCAAACTAGAAACTGGTAAAGAACAATCCTGGTTCATGGTGAAAATCACAAAGAATTTGGAAAACTCTTAACACACTTTTAAAACAGGGCATGAGAATTCAACAGTCTTGTTGCTAAACAGACATTTCAGTGTGCAATGTCTTTATAATCTTTCTCAATGCCTACCACCTAAATGTCTATGTAACATGCTAAGCATTGCCAATTAGCATGCAATAGTTCTTCTTTTAAAGGGTTTCCAACTATATAAGTATAATTAAACTAGGGTCATGGCATCTAAGGTGTGAAAGAAAGAGAAGTGCATAGTACTTTCACTAGTGATGCAGTTGTAAGTTGGCTAGAGGAAATGCTTGTGCCTTGTCAGTGAATATGAACAAAAGGCTGCTAGAATTTCTTAGAAAAAACATGAAACTGCTATGTTAATAAAGATGTTGAAGACAAATTCATGTATTTCTAGCCTAAGTAAAGCAGGCAGATCATGATTTCCATTTTTACCACTGGCAAAACCTTTATCTCAGACTAGTAACTGCTAAAAATAAAATGAATACAGATCTTTATTAATACAACAACAGGGACAGATTTTTCAAGAAAATACTCAAGTTAAAACTACTTCAATCGTTTGGACAAATCAAAGTCTGGGGAAGATGACAGCCTTGGATAAATGCCATTAGTTCTCCTACTCCTTAAACTTATCAGGAAATGCTTTAAATACAGGTTGAATGACAAAAGAGGAGCATAACCAATCTCTGCAAATAATTTTAAACGTTTAAAGACTTTTACTGTTTTGAAAATTTACTTTAAACAAATACTTGATCTCAAACTAACTTAGGGAAGATCTACATATAGCCTTCTATAACATTCACCAAAGTAAAAGGTAACTAGAGCTTAGCTACAGGAACTTTGAAATAAACTAAAGTTCAACTAGTCAATGCTTGAATTAAACTAAGAACTGTTAATCCACAAGGTCATTTAGCTAAGGATAAACTCATTATGATGAAACTTAAAGGATAGTTAACTAGTTAAACCCATCATAAATTCTGAGTTTCTATTAGATTGGTACTAAGTTAACCTTCCAAGTATACCATGTCCTGAGTTGTTAAATTAATCCCCTATGGATGAATATTAATCCTTATCGAAACTACATGAATGCACTTAACAGGTAAACACCTAAGGACTAAGTTAATCAACTGAAACAGATTACTACATGAAAACTAGAATAATTAATTAATCCTAGTAGATAACCAATCACTAATAAAGACAAGTTAACAATGGCAACAAACTATCAGTAAGAATATTCCTAATAGTAGCAGTACTAACAAACAACCACCATTAAGTTAAAGCATAGCTAATTACTGCTAACTAAGCTCATTCTAAACTAAGCCAGAAAACAATACTTCAAAGCTAAAAAGGACCTGGAAATGGACATGGAGGCATAACACATGTATCTTTAATAAGCTTAAACAGAAACTGGAAGCTAAGCAGAAGACACCAAAACAAACAAGAAATCCCACAGAATTAAAATGATAACAGGGGAAGAAAATTACACCACAAAATTAAAACCAACCTGATTCTAATTATAGAATCCAAATGCGCAGGGCTAGGAAATGAAAATAAAGTAAGACGAAGACGAGAATCACCCTTTTTTTGAGCAGCGACGAGGGCAGCGAGAGTCTATGAACACTCTCTCACCGGAATCAATTCCGACGAACGGAAATGACTTCCAAAAATTAAACTTAAAGCGAGAAACTTCCTTGAAAACTCAAGGCATTGCCGAATTTTCTGAGTGTTTCCCACTCTTTGAGGGTGTAAAACCCCTTAATGGTTAAAAAACCAAAAAAAAAAAAATTGTCTCAACCCCTTGTTCATCCTCCTAAATGCAAGGAGCATGGTTTCTATTTATAGAACCAAGAGGATGACCCTAAATTCTACTCAACCGATGATAAGAATCGATTTGGGGGAAACACCAAATCAAAACCTAAACGCGGAATCTTCAAGAAATTTGTTTTGCCTTTGTTTCCAATCGATTCAATCAATAGAACCTAAGATATCTACCTTATCCACAAATTTTGAAAAATCAAAACCAATAAGGAATTCACCATTAAATTCCACTAAACAAAAAAACGTAAACAAACTATGATAATCCTATCATCACTCAAATATTCATCATCCAAAATCTTTTTACAATTATATATACTAAAAAATAATGACAGCAATTACAATGCTACCCTTAATCAAGAAGTAAATCGTACCAACCAGTCACAAACCAAACACGCCCTCCTCGCATGATCAATCAATCTTCGCATTTAAATAACCTGTATCCAAATTTGCACATGTAGCCAATTTGCAAAAATGTCCCTATTTGCACGTTTAGCCACTTTGTGTATTGAGCCATTGGTGCCAGGCCTTCAACGTCCTTATCATCCATGCGTACGATTGATGTAAGTCTTGAAATGAAGTGGAAGGAGATCATATCAACCGATGTCGATCATGTTGAAAATCCCTACCTTATCCAAATTTTGAAATCAAAACGAATAAGACAACACATTCCAACAAAACGTACCCAATTCGTACCAAAAATCCCTAAATTCGTTACAAGTATAGTACTAAAAATAATGATGTTCACAAACCAACAAAAATTGTATCCAATTGAGCCTATGCCAGGCTTTGCGTATGATTGAGGAAATGAGTGGAAGGAGTCGTTCGGTCGATCGTTGTTTTTTGTTGAAGAAGAAGGTCGTTTTGTGTTGTTTGATGTTAAGGGCCTATTTTGCTGTGAGGATGAAGGGGGGGGGGGGGGGGGTAAGTGAAATATTGAAACTTAAACTCCCCTTTTTTAAAAAAAAAAAAAAGTATACTGTTATACATTGTTTACATATTAACTTAAAACACCATAAAATAATATTTGTAAGGAATAAAATTAACTTAAAAATACCTTTAAAATGAGCCCGATATTGGCAAATAATATTAAAAATGTAAAAAAAATGGAATAAAATTCGTACATTATTTTAATTTAGCAATTTAAAAATATACACATTTTTCTTTGAATTACATTTATAAATGAGCCCGTATTTTCTTAAATTAGCACAATCGTAAACAATTAAACGTCTATTTCACAATTTAACCAATTATATTTCAATTTCACAACTTAAACAATTTGAACGCCAGTTTTCACAACTTTCTTGGGATTTTAGAGTTTAAGTGAAATATTGAAACTTAAACTCCCCTTTAAAAAAAAAAAATGTAGTATACTCTTTACATAGTTTCAAACTGACGTATTAACTTAAAACACCCCCATAAAATAATATTTGTAAGGAATAAAATTGCAATTTTTTTTAAAAATACGAGCTTTAAAATGAGCCCGATATTGGCATAGTTTTGGATCTTAAAAATATGGAAAAAAAATGCAACAAAATGACACTTATTTTAATTTAGTTTTCCCGAGTTTTTTCTTTGAATTACATTTATACGAGTAAATAGCTCGTATTTTCTTAAATTCTTCAGCTTTCACAATCTTAAACAATTAAACGTCTATTTCACAATTTAACCAATTATATGTTAATTTCACAACTTAAACAATTTGAACGCCAGTTTTCACAACTTTCTCGGGATTTTAGACTTTTAAAATTTTGAAAGCGTATCCTTATTCCGTCTTGGCTCGGGAACTTTGAGAATTAAAATACGTGTATTATGAGGTGAAAATTAGGTGTCAACAAGTAGCCTCTTCCTTCTGTCTTGCCAAATGTTGAGGGAATGGAGGTGATGGCTTTGCAACCACGGGCTGTGGCTGCTTTACTACTGGTATCTCGACTACCCTCTCTCTTTCAATCATCTCCTCGGCAATATTCTCTTTTTCAGCTTCTACTCGATTGGTTTTCTTTGGAGCCACTTCCTCTAGTTCTCTCCCATTCCGAAGAGTCACAACATTACAAGGCTTTGGATTCACATCCGTATCACTTGGGAGTGCTCCAGTGGTCTAGTGTTTTGTGCACCAGCTATCTAATCCATCTGCCTTTCTAAATTCTGCACCGCTAAATCGTGATTCTGATTATCTGCTATCAACTTTTGCTGGTCTTTCATCATCCTCTGCATATCACTCATCATCTTGTTCATCATCTCTTCCATACTGTTCGCGGGGGCTTGAGGAACAGGTGCTGGTTGATAGTTCTGTTTCTGATTTCCTTGATTGTCGCTCCATCTGAAATTCGGGTGATTCCTCCAATTTGGGTTGTAAGAATTCCCATATTGATTGTTGTTTCCTTGCCCCTTGCCTGCATTACCCAAAAAGTATATGGATGCGGGATTTGCAGGGCATACATCACTGGTGTAAGCTTCTCCACAAACTTCACAAAAGATGTTGGCTTGTTGCACTGCATGTACCTGTGGTTGAGCTTGCACAGTAGTTAACTTCTTGATTTCAGTGCGCATGGCATCAATCTGTGCTGATAGTGCCGTAAAATTATCCACTTCAAAAACATCAGGTGCCTTCTTAGTCGAACCGCCAGCGTCATCTTGCCGTCCGGAGTGCTCGAGTAAAACTCGTTCAATAATGTGAATAATTCTTCACAACTCGGGTCGAGGCCTGCCTTCCCAGGGGTAGTTGTCTAGTGATAACTTATGTTGGGCATCCAGACTCTCAATAAATGTATGTGTCAGAACTTCATTCGTCTGATGATGGCGAGGACAATCCCTGAGAAGACCCTTGAACCTCCCCCATGCTTGATACAATTTTTCCCCATTTTTCTGCCTGAATGACATGATCTCTCTTCGGAGTCGAGCTGTCTTTGCTGGTGGAAAGAACCTTGTCAAGAATTTAGTCGCTAAATCATCCCATGTAGTGATAGAATTTGCAGGCTCTGCTAATAACCAGTTACTTGCATTCCCTAACAGAGAAAGGGGGAATAGTGTCAGCCGCACAAACTCTTTAGTGACCCTTCCAGTAGCAAAAGTATCAACAATCTGCAGAAAAGTATGGATGTGCTGCTGAGAATCCTCGTGTGACATTCCCGTGAATTGCCCATTAGAGTGAAGTAGCTGAATCATAGGATGCTTTAGCTCTAAGTGCCCTTCGATGGTGGGCTTGACAATGCATGAAGTTACATCTGCCATACGAGGCACTGCAACCTCTCGCACCTTTGCTGGTGGATTATTAGCCATGACCATAGGTGCAGCGGCTAGAACGTGCGGATTCTACAATAAGTTCAAGTCTCTCCAGCGCCGGTTGAAAGTACGTTCAGGCTTAGGATCGAATTCCTCAAGATTGTTTTGACTCGCAGTCCTTCGCATTCGATTAAAGTACCTACAATCAAGTAGCAGCTAAGATCAAGACGTTAATACTTTGATAAATAAAGAAATACAATTTATTCTGGTAAAAATTATTGATTTTTAAGTCCCCGGCAACGGCGCTAAAAACTTGTTGAGCCCAAATGCACACACAAGTGTATGTGGTCGTCCAAGTAATATAGTGATTATATAAAATCGGATGTTGAACCCACAGAGACTTATGACCAATACTTTCACGAAAATAAACTATTGCTACCAATTATGAAAGTAATGAATAAAAGCTTTGTTTGTTTTGTAACTTAATGGTAAAAACTAAATAACTAACAATGTTAACTAGAATTGTGCTACGAACGTCCTTGAGAGTTGCTTTTATCAAGATTTTAGAAACATTCCAGGGCCGTGATTAGTTCACCAATCCTATTGAGTCATTCAAGCATCCTACCTTAGTAACTTTGTTCACAACTGCTAATTAACCGGATTATTAATCTCGTAGTATTCTTCCGAACCACTACTCGCCGATTCAAGATAATTCGCCTCCTATATTCCTATGGTATTGACTTATCAAGAACACAATAAAAGCACGGTATGTAATTTAACTAAGTACATTCCTATCCTAGTCACAAATCCTAGCCCAACTATAAAGATATTCAGATCACAATCTCTTTACTTTTTCTCTAAACTACCAATGCCTTTCCCAAGCACATATATCAATTAGTAAATAGAACTCAACTGTTGCGCAAATAATTAAGCAATTAAGCACAAAAGTAAAGAAATAGTGCATACGAACAAGCTACTAAGATTAAAATACTTGTCAAACGTCAATATTCATGGCTAAACCACAACCCCAGAATTAAGGTGTTTATTTACACATGATTCGAGAATGGAAGCTAGAATTCATGAATAACATAGGGTTTCAATGTAAAGAAAATAAGAGAAGAGGAACAAAATCTAGAAAGAGTTTCACAAGTCTCAAAAATCGTCTAAGCCGCCTTTCTAATGTTTAAAATGACTATTTATAAGCTAGTGCAAACATGAGATAAGTTGGCCTAATCCCGATCAAATTAGGAGAACTGACACCTCTTGTGCGCTGGCTGTGCGATGCATGGCTAGCGCATGGTCTTCATTGTGTTTTGCTCACGCGACGCACGACCAGCGCATGGCCTATCTGAGATTCAGAGATGGGTTTTTTTTTTTTTTTTTTTTGCGCTGGCTATGCGACGCATGGCCGCCGCACGAGACCCTTCGGGTCGTATTCTCGCCTTCAAGTGTTGGAACTTCCTTCCCAACATGCACAGCCTCGGAATCAATCAAAAAATGCTCGGAATACCCTTCATTGGTCCTTGTTGTACCTATTCATACAAGCATACCAATATAAGCTCATATACAATAATTTACATTAAAAACTGTGATTAAAGTGCTAAGAGGTAAAGTGCAAATGACACTAAATCTAGATATTTGTGCCAAATATCATACACCAACTTTCAAGTATAGATATGATGCTTTCAAATAACATGTTTCATATCTACTAACAAGCTTGAAAGTTTATCTTGAATAATCATCAATGAAAATTATAGAAACATCTCTTTTTCATCTTGTGACAAACAATTCATTTCATGAATATCTGTGTGGATTAAACTCAAAAGTGTTCATTTCCTTTCAACTGTTTTGAAAAGGTTTCTTTGCTATGTTGTACTTATTACAAGTAAGACACTTATAAGAAGCATATTTATTCGCACAAACAGTAATAATCCATTATTTACCAAGAGTCAAGTAGATCTAAACTTCACGCGACCTACACTTTCATGTCTCAAGTCAATAAGCTCCACAATATAAGTAAAAGTATTTCATTTTTGTCACAATATAAAAATAATATTTAAGCTTACAAGCATATATATTATCTTTTAATTTAAAATAATATGCTTCATGTCCTTTCAAGAACTTGAAAATTCACATTTTGCAATTTTACACATGCAACATATATCTATATGAAAATCAATTTGCATTTTTTTTCCTTCAAAGAAATCATATGTTATCTCTAATAATGCACACCATACACGATTATCAACCTAGCATTTGATTTCACGAAAAATCACAATAGGCAGAGAAAAATAGAGATTAGAGTTTAGAAGATAGAACTCGGATTTCATTGACAATTTTCCTTTTGAGTATGACTTTGATGTTGTCTAATTGGTCATCTCAATAGCCCACGCCAAAGAACATACCCTAAAATTTGAGATCGATTTCTGCAACACTTGATCTCAAGTAGTTGACTTCTATCCAATGCCAATTTTTATGATGTTTGGCGATTCACCATCAGCACAACAACCAGATCTTAAGGAATCTTCAAGATTCTTCTATGGATAAAATCATAAAATAAAAGATTTTGATGGACCTTAATCCTTCAACATTTCAAGCCATAATATATAAGTCTTGACTTTTTTTTCTTTTCACTTTTCTACATGATAGAATTCCCACAGAGACATACACTAACTCTATCATACCTCCCCCCCCCCCCCCCAATTATTTCATAATATATATATATTTTTTAAATATATTCCATGTAACCTAATGTGTCAGAAGTTTTATCCCAATGTATTCAAACATACCAATTGAATCATCAGTGTCGATATCCACTGTAATGTGTGTATTTTGTTGCTCAATTCATAGAGACAAATATCTTCAAATTGTTAGAACAAGGATACTAATTTCTTCCAATTGTTAGAACAGGGATAATAATATCTTCCAACTGCTCGGACTGAAATATCGTCTAATTGTTAGAATACAAATGATAATAATATTAGAAATCCAAAATAGGACTTTCTTGGCTTAGAGGCACGTCAAGACGTTTCTAGAAGATAGTTGGAGTCTCTCCCACGAGCAAACGGAAGAACAAATGACAACTTTATCTTCGGGATTCAACTAAGCCACACAACAAGTAGCATTCAAGAACGTTGCTCTTCTATTCTTGAATCTGTGATTTCACCTTTTGATCAATGTGATATGATTCTTCGAGTTAACAAAGAACCAATTGACCAGAATCTTATTCTTGAAGCGATTGATGGGCAGAATTCAAGAAACGGACATAAATCGGGCTATACTTCTCGGAATTATGTGATTTCAAGACGAGGAGAAAGATGACGATTTGAACTATAAAAATGGCTCTTGAATCGTTTAAAACAAGTAAATATTGGGGGTACAATGATGGAAAGAAAATTAGGGTTCTGGGTATGAAATAAAACGAAATTGTTTTCAAGAAACGTGCAAGAACCAACAAAGTTCCTAAGTCACCACTTGAAATCAACTTACGTGATAAAGAAACACCACACGCTATTGAAAACAAGATAAAGACTATCACCACCTTGCTTGGAACCAAAAACAAGGATAAAGGACACCAAATAAAGAAAATAACTCTATTGCATCCTAGGGTTTAAGCTCAAAAACGTGAATTCTCTATTTACAAGTCATGAGAACCCTTTATATAGGCCTAGGGTCTCTTATTTTATGACTACAAATCCCTATTCTACTCTAGAAAGGAAATAGCTAAAAACAAGGAAAGTAAAATCCCTATTCTACAAGGAAAAGAATAAAGAAAACTTAATCCTACTAGAACTAGGATAAAAGTCCTACTAATGATAGGAAATTAAATCCTACTAAAATATAAATCAAGAAACAAGAAACCTATTTATAAAAGGATTCAAGAAACAACAATTCCCATTCTTGAAAGAAATTGATCTTCAAACTTGAGCTTCTTGGACTTTCTTTCTCTTGAATTTCAATCTTGTGTTTCTTGGTTTTCTTGGATTTCTTGATCTTCTTCATCTTTCATCACAATGTCTCTCAAGTATTTTCAAGGGGAAGTAGTTTGTGGATTGCTTCTCTTTTACAAGAAAAGAAGAACTATTTATGGATAAAAGTTATTGTAACATAAGAGTTCTCATCAAATAATATTTTTAATAGGTTCATGAATTTGTAAGAAAAAGGTTTCTTCCAAAAGAACCTAAAACGTATAAACTAAATGAAGTGAAACTTATGAATTCACATTCATCCATTTTTAAAACAAAACTCTTATCAAATGTATTGTTTCAAAATTAATTGAAACAATTGTTCCAACACCATCCTTCCCAAAAAATTTGGTTAGTGACTTAGTGTGTGTAGACATCTACCTTCCTAAGGCAACTTTCTTGCCTTAGGAAAAAAGATTTATTTCATTTTTTCAGAAATTTTGAAAAAAGCTGCTTCCTCCTTGAAGGCATAAAAAAGAGCATATTCCTTAAGAAACTCGTTATCTTACTCACATTTATAATATGAAGAAAAAAAAGTGAGAGATTAAATCCACTTACACATCTTATAATATTGAAGAATCAAATTGAAATAACTGAGGAAAAAAACACATACGCAATTGAGATAATATTGTACAAACTAACAAAGGAAAGAAAGGAGGGAACACTTACAAAAGAATAATAAATCAAGTTTCTGTCTTCTTTCTTACAGTAATAACCATGAAACACATAAAAAGGAAAAATAAATATGCAACTTTTAATTAGACAGAGAAAAATTAAAGTAGATGTTCATCAAGCCTTTGGTGGTATTGGTGCTGCTGTTGCTGCAGGTGCTTCTTCCACCCTGGTTAGTGCCACGTCAGCAGCAGCAGCCAAGTTGATTTTGATTCCACCTTGCAAGAAAAAAAAAAGATTAATCCACGGTTTGAAATTTCAAAAGAGAAAAAATTAAGGTGATTCTTTTTCATTTGTCTATCTAGTTATTTTAGAACAGAATTATTCGATATGCATACTGGTAGAAGGTAGCAATTACTCATGAAATAATTGAGTTGCGCACAAATCGACATTTTCGACTAACTCGAATAAAATTGTTGAAGTGACAATCACAATAATTCACATAAGTTGCTCACAATTCTAATAGTCGATTGGTGTGCAACTCAATTATTTCATGAGTATCTATTATCTTCCACCAGTACAGATATTGGATAAGTCTCTTTTCCAAAAACTAGACAGATAGATAGAAAGAAATCTCTTATTCTTTTATATTGGAATTTGAATCCGGGGGTTTTTTTTAATGAATTTTTATCCCATTTTATTAGAAATAACAATTATGTCACATATATATGCTCTAACTTTCTAAGGAGAAGAAAGCTCAAGAACAAAAAAGATGCATCTTTTCAATGGAGGAGAGAACATAATGAGCCCGTTTGGATTGGCTTATAAGCCAAACCAACTTATAAACTATTTTTTAACTTTTTTGAGTGTTTGGCAAAACAGAAAAGTGTTTAAAATAAGTTAAAAAGTGCTTAAAATAAGCCAAAAGTAAAAAGTTGGGGACTTTTTTCTTTTTGACTTAAAAGCCATTTTGGTTTGAATTTTTTTTTTTTTTTAAACTTTTTTATCCCTTATATTTTCTTTTAATTTCAATATTACCTTAACTACTAAAAATCCTTAAACTATTATCTTTCTCCTCTAGTACTAGTTAAACTAGTAAAGTTGGGCCGCGCTCGTGCGGTTATAAAAGACATTAGTGAATTTGAGAATACTTTTTTATAAATTTAGTTAAGTTATTTTAAGGGCATATAAAAATTAATGCTATATAGTGATAAAACTATATGTACAAATATGTTTTCTAAAGTAGAAACTAGATGAACTGCATATTAATTTCTTATATATGTATATAGCTGGGAGGTTAATTACATGATTTTCTTAGTCTAGCTAATTGTATTACATGTATATAAGTTTCTATTTTATTTTTTCATTTATCAGATGTAGTTAAACTTTTGATTTTTCTAATTCTAGTTTCTTCTAGTATATTCTCTATTATTTCTTTTCTTCTGTCCTTTTACCCCCTCTTTCCTATGAAATGGATATTTTGGCATTTCCTGATTTACCAGTGAAACAATTGGTACTTGAGGCGAGCGGTACTTTCAGTATATTTTTTTTCTTATTTCTTTCATTTCTCTCTTTTCTTACTAGTACTCCTTCAATTTAATTTTAGCAATTACCATATAAGCACCTTAAATAGGATAAGAGAAAAGATTAAGAAAAAGTCAGTCTTTTTTGGCAAAATTGAGGGGAAAATGTCAATTAAATGATAAAAAATGTAAACCCGAACCCCATTTCCACGTAGTTAGCAAAGTACAAAATTACATGGGCATATTTGTCTTGGAAAAGAATATCGATAATAGTTTTAGGATTACTACTAATTGCAAAGTACTACTGAAAGGCAATGATATATCAATTGATTAACTTCATCCTCCTCTACGATAAAAATTGATGGGAAATATGATAACTCATACCTGGACAATATCTTCTCTGATTATCACACGCCCAATATATTGATGTTATCATTCATATTCGAGATCCTCCACCTTAATATTTTATTTTGAAGTGTCAAATATTAAGGCTTATGCTTCAGGCCGACTAAAAAGATTCAGAATTTGGTGACTAACGGAAAAATTGGACATCAAGACCATTTTTCATAGACCAAAACCTTAACAAATGAAATGAGCAAAACCTATGCAATGTTATACCCTTAGCATATGCACATTCTATGTATTAAGTAAGGCCATTAATATTCAAACAACACGTCTCTTTGGAAGGGGAAAAGATATAGAATATTGATGAATGTATTAAATGTATTGCAGTTACTACGTTTTAGAGTGGTTTTTGGCTCTTCAATATAACACATTAATTTTAAAATGTGAAAAAATTCAAAAAAAGAAGAAAAAAGATAAATGGTATTCTAGGCTATAGAGAGGTGTCACATCACCTTGTCTATCCCTAACTTTATATTATATATAGATTCTGTGTAGTTTCCTCCATTCCTCCGTCTACATAGAGAAATGTTGAAACCAAAGTACTAGTTAAATTCTCTGTAGTTTCCTCCACTTTACTTTTATCATATTAGTTTAAATTCCAAACTCCGATCTAGTTATAGGTTTCTCATTATGCATATACCATATAAAATTGTATCCCACTTTGTTTGTACAAGTTCATTTCCTGGAAAGTATATTTCTGTTAGCTGCACATGGGAATTAAAATATAAATTAATTTTAATTTGAATCAATGTTAGAATTAAAAATCTTATAGTAATCAGCTTCTTTATAATGTTAACAACTTTAAGGGTATTTCAGTCATTTTGATAGAAAAAAGTGCTTAACAGCACTTGTGTACCAAACACATCAACAACATATTGTCATCTTAAGCACTTTTATCCAAACACGTAACTGCTTATTTATAAAATAAGTTTCAGCACTTAAAAAGTACTTTAAGCACTTATGCTTGAATGCCACTTTTTTCCAGCCAATCCAAACGGGCTCAATATATATTACTAAGTATTCCCTTTGTCCTAATTTATGTGATACAATTCAGATTTTAAGAGTCAAACAAGAAAATCTTTAACCGCGATTTAGTTGTATGCATTTTATATTGTTCATTATTGTGACTTATATTACTCTCCATGTAGTTTCTAAATTTTAAAATTAATTTTAAAAAAATTAAAATTGCATGTCCAAATTTACAGTCAAAATGAAGAAGTTTGTCTTTCGAAATTCAAATTGTATTACATAAATTGAAATAGAGAGAGTAAATAAATAAGTAGTGTAACCTTTTTTTTTTTTTTTTCAAGGAGTAATCCATCTCGACAAAGAAATTATTTTTAAAAGGAAATTATGAGACTTGGAGGTTTGTTACAATGATAGCGTATAATTTGACTAGTTTGCTAACAACGAACATACTTTTGTCCTGTTTCTAATAACAATTTTTTGCGCGGATTATCCTTCAAAGGCACTGGTCTTTCATTTTGGGATAACTACATGGCATAACTAACTCTAATATATATTTAGATTTAGTAGCTATAACAACAACAACAACAACAACAACAACCCAGTGAAATCCCACAACGTGGGGTCCGTGGAGGGGTAGAGTGTGTACGCAGCAATCTTACTCCAACCAAGGTAGGACGGCTATTTTTCGAAAGACCCTACCAATAGAAAGTATAAAAAAGAGGTCGATAAGGCCAAGAAATTCAAAGCGATATGGAAATGAAAATAACGAAAGCGACTAAGCTATGATGAAGCAGTTTGCAAAAGGGCAGTAGCTATCACAGATAAAATAAGATAATCAAAGTACAAAAAATAACAGATAGTAACAGAAATCAAAGCACAAGAACTTATATCGCGATAATGTGACTACCAATATGAAAGGATAAACGATACTATCTACTAGCCTTCTACCCTATTCTGAGTCCTCCATACCCTCCTATCTAAGGTCATGTCCTCGGTAAGCTGCAACTGCGCCATGTCCTGTCTAATCACCTCTCCCCAATACTTCTTCGGCCTACCCCTACCTCTTCTGAAAAGATCCATGGCCAACCTCTCACACCTCCTGTCACGACCCAACCGGAGGGCCGCAACGGGCACCCGGTGCTAACCCACCCGGGCACCTCTTAACATACTTTCACATTACATCTAGGTGAGCCACATAGCTAAATCATACTAATCCCATTGGGCAACAATACATTTATATCATCATTAACAACTATGCCCATATCAATGTACATAAGCCGACGAGGCTAACAAAACGATATCCAAAATATAGGCCGACAAGGCCAAACACATCTAACCATATACACATGTCTACCAAAATTCCTCTGAGAGAGTATGTCATATCATATAGGCGGGACAGGACCCCGCCATGCCCATAAATATGTACACAAAAGAATCAATACCAAAGGTCGTAGCTCCGAACGAAATGGAGCTCCGCTATGTAGTCCCTGAGTAATACAACTATGGATCAAGTCTGTCTCCCTGGCCACCTGCGGGCATGACGCAGCGTCCACAAACAAAAGGATGTCAGTACGAAGAATGTACTGAGTATGTAAAGCATGATCAACATCAATATGAAAGCATAATAGACAACATAAGAATTTGCATAGGATGGAAGATAGTAGTATCATCGTCATAAACACTTACTTGCTTTTCATAAAGACTTTCCATTTCTATTGCGTGATTGTGTACATACATCCATATCCGTATCCATACTCGTTTACATTCCATATCCATACTCGTATTCGTAGTCATATTTCTATTCATACTCGTATTCATTCACATAGTCATATTCATAGCATATTTGTATTCATAATCATATCATATATATAGCATTTATATAGCATACCCGACTACGAAGCGTTCAGTGTCATACATACACCCCTACCAAGGCTCGTGGTTATCCGTACCCAATCGTAGTGCGCGCGCGTTATATATAGACATATTCTACCCGGCCATATAAGCTCGGGGTTTCACAATAGCCATACATAGGCACATATACATAAAGGCTCATAAACATCTTTAGCATCATTACTATCGTCGTTCATTACATCTATCCCTAGAGGATTACTCATCATATAAGGAACTTAGTACAATCATAACATATCGAGAATCATGAGCTTAGTAGCTTTTAAAGATAGAATCATTTGGAGGATATCATGGGCTCATAGAAGAATAGATATTTGGCCAAAGAACCATGACTTATGAAAGAAGGGTTAGCCTTACATACCTTTCCGTTCAACTATTCTATCACTTGCATGTTCTCCTTCAATGCTCACGTTTGTACCTTCATTAGAGTTATACTATCATTAGAAAATCGATAGCTTAGCATACATGACTAAAGCTAGAGAAAATTGGACAGCATCTCCTTTATTTATACGACTTCCTCCATATCATATATCAACTCCAAAACATCAATAATAACATTCACAACATCATAAGAATAGCCTTTATTCACCTACATTATCCTTACTTCTCAATTCACTTCCAATCATCCATATTCATGGTCATAACACACGATTACGTTCATTCATATACAACGTCTATCCCATGTTCTCAACATCATTTATAACATGATTATAATTATAACACATCAAGAATCATGACTCAATCCAACTATTACTCAAAAGTGACACTATTCCCACATTCATGACCCATTTTCTATTTCCTTCTACAATCCAAGTGTTTCAACTTTCAGTACCTTAAACAACATGGAAATACCATAAAACTTACCTTAGATGTTGTCGGAATGAACCTTGAGTGGAAATACTTCACTTGAACCGAAACCCTAGTTCACCTCCAATGGAATCTTTTGTGGTCCTCTAACCCTTGGAAGCTTCCTAACACATAAACACTTGATTCTAGTCTTTTGATCTTTGTGTTCTCTTGAACTTTAGTGGAATGTGCTTAGAGAAGGGTTTTGAGCTCTCAATACTTGCAGAATATGAAAAATGAAGTAAATGAACCCAAGGCATCTATTTATACAAAAACTAGAAATCAGCCCGTCGGGACTTCCACGGACACTTATACGGTCCGTATAACATTGTACGGCCCGTATAAGTGGTCATGGTTCACCAACTAGAAAATCATCTCCCTGCTGGGAGTTATACGGACCCCTTATATGGACCGTATAAAGTTATACGGACCGTATAAGTGGTCGTATAACTCCATTTCCCTGAAATGGATTCCATCGTTTCGTTCGATCTCCAATCCTTATGGAACCTTCTTAACACTTGTTTAGCACCTCATTAACAATCTAAGGGACGCTATAACTCTTCTCCAAAACATCGTTAAGTCATCATTAACTTGGTACTCGTAAATCCTTTCCGATACATAACGTATACCTTGCCTTTTCTTGGCAACTTTCTTCGCTTACTTCGAATGTCTTTGAAATCTCAATTAGGATCGTCAAATGCTATTTCTCACTTATCGAAACATTGTATACTTCGTGCCCTTCGTTAGTCTACTCACTGCGCATTAACGGAAAATTTCCCGAGGTGTAACACCTCCGCACTGGGGCATCTGTGTCTCTCCTCTTCACATGTCCAAACCATCTCAGTCTCACTTCCTGCATCTTGTCTTCCACCGAGGCCTCTCCCACCTTGTCCTGGATAGACTCATTCCTAATCCTGTCACTCCTAGTGTGCCCACACATCCATCTCAACATTCTCATCTCAGCAACTTTCATCTTTTGAACGTGAGAGATCTTAACTGGCCAACACTCCGCCCCATATAACATAGTCGGTCTAACCACCACTTTGTAGAACTTGCCCTTAAGTTGTGGTGGCACCTTCTTATCACATAGCACTCAGGAAGCGAGCCTCCATTTTATCCACCCTGCCCCAATACGATGTGTGACATCATCGTCAATCTCCCCACTGTCTTGTATAATAGACCCAAGATACTTGAAACTACTTTTATTCTTGATGACCTGGGTACCAAGCCTCACTTCCACACTAGCCTCTTGAGGTGCTTCACTAAACTTGCACTCCAATTACTCTGTCTTGGTCCTACTCAGCTTGAACCCTTTAGACTCCAGAGTCTGTCTCCAACCCTCCAGCTTAGTGTTAACTCCGCTACGAGTCTCATCGATCAGGACTATGTCATCCACGAAAAGCATACACCATGGCACCTCACCTTCAATTTGCCGCGTCAATTCATCCATCACCAAGGCAAATAAAAATGGACTAAGAGTTGATCCTTGATGCAACCCCATCACAACTGGAAAGTGCTATGAGTCTCCTCCTACTATCCTTACCCTGGTCTTGGCTCCCTCATACATGTCCTTGATCACCCTAATGTACGCCACAGGTACACCTTTAGCCTCTAAGCATCTCCATAGGATCTCCCTTGGAACTTTGTCGTAAGCCTTTTCTAGGTCGATGAATACCATGTGTAAGTCCCTATACTGCTCCACCAGTCTCCTTATAAGATGGATGGCTTCTGTAGTTGAGCGTCCCAGCGTGAATCTGAACTGGTTCTCTGAAACAGATACGCCTCTCCTCACCCTCATCTCCACCACCCTTTCCCACACTTTCATAGTATGGCTTAGCAGCTTGATACCTCTATAGTTGTTGCAACTCTGGATATCGCTCTTGTTCTTGTATAGAGGGATCATTACACTCGACCTCCATTCTTCGTCTTAAAGATGACATTAAACAACCTAGTCAGCCACTCCAAACCTGCCGAGCCCGCAATCTTCCAAAATTCCCCAAGAATCTCATCAGGTCCGGTCGCTCTTCCCTTGTGCATCCTACGAACAGCACCCTTAAACTTCTCAACCTTAATACTCCTGCAATACTCAAAATTGAGACGCCTCCCTGTATGTTCTAAATTTTCCAACACAATGTCCCTGTCCCCTTCTTCATTCAAGAGTTTGTGGAAGTATGACTGCCATCTCCGTCTAATGTGAGCCTCCTCTACCAATACTTTGCCATGCTCTTCCTTGATGCACTTGACTTAATCCACATCATGTGCCCTCCTCTCCCTCACCTTGGCTAGCCTGAACAATTTCTTATCCCTGTCTTTTTCTCTAGTTCAGCATAAAGGCGTTCAAAAGCTATCGTTTTTGCCATCGAAACCGCCAGCTTCGCCTCCTTTCTCGCCATCTCATAAAGTTCCCTATTCGTCCACTTCTCCACCTCATCCTTGCTTTCTATCAACTTCGCATACGCCACCTTCTTTGCTTTTACCTTCCTTTGCACTTCTCCATTCCACCACCAATCCCCTTGGTGCCTACCACGACTACCTATCGAGACCCCCAACATTTCCCTAGCTACTACCTTAATGCAACTAGCCGTTTTATCCCACATACTGGTCGCATCCCCACTACTATCCCAGGCCCCCACAACCTTCAATTTCTCTCCCATCCCCAGGGCACTAGTCATGGTCAAACTCCTCCATTTGATCCTAGGCCGATCACCTACGACCCTCTTCTTTCTCGTCATCTTGATCCCTAAATCCATCACCAAGAGCTTGTATCGGGTTGTAAGGTTGTCGCTCGGGATGACCTTACAGTCTTTGCACAGACCTTAATCATCCTTCGTAAGCAGTAAAAAGTCTATCTGAGTCTTAGCCACCAAACTACGGAAGGTTACCAAGTGCTCCTCCTTCTTTGGGAAACTAGAATTGGCTATCACCAACCCAAAAGCTTTTGCGAAATCCAAAAGTGCGACTCCTCCTCCATTCCTGTCCCGAAGCCAAAACCTCGATGCACATCATCATAACCCCCCGAAATAGGCTTGATATGCCCATTAAAATCACCTTCCACGAATAGCTTCTCAAAGAGGCAGTATGCCTCCCACTAACTCATCTAAATCCTCCCAGAAGCGCCTCTTCTCCTTCTCGCCTAAGCCCGCTTGCGGCGCATACGCACTAATAATGTTCAAAGTGAGCCTTTCAATGACCACCTTAATCGACATCATCCTATCACTGACCCTCCTAACCTCTACCACCTGATCGCTGAATTCACTATCAACTAAAATGCCTACCCTATTCCTATAGTTCGACCTACCAGAGAACCAAAACTTATGCCCGTCTACCTCCTTAGCTTTAGGACCTACCCATTTGGTCTCTTGGACACAAGCTATATTAATCTTCCTCTTCTTAAGAATCTTAACTAGCTCTATGGACTTCCCCGTTAACGTCCCAATGTTCCAAGAACCTACTCTCAGCCTAAGCGCTCCTCTAACCCACTTACTCATCCTAACCCTCGCCCCCCTCCCCGAATGAGAACATGACCCTAGTCTACCATTAATAACCAAAGCCACGAAAGCGAGTATGAACTAATAAATTATTGAAAGGACTACAGTCAAGAAATATAACTACAGGTGTATGGACCAAGAATGGATACAAGCAATCGGAGGTACCAACTCCAGTTGAACCGAACCTCTTCGCCGCTGAACAAACACTGTTCAACGCCGGAGTTACTGTTCACTGTCGTGGTACTGTTCACTACTGAAGTAATGTTCACAAAGACCTGAAAGGGAGGAGAGAAGAGAAGAGAAGAGAGGAGGGGCAAAAGGAAGGAAAGAAAGAAAATAGAGAGAGAAGGAGGAAAGCGGACTAGCCTAAAAATGACGCAGGAAAAAGTCACCGGCATCAGAGCAGCAGTGTTCTGGCTGCCGGTTGGAGCGCCAGTAGCAGATAAAAAGGGAAAAAAAATGAGAAGTAGAGAAGAAGAGAAGAAGAAGAAGAGAGAAGAAAAGTAGATCTGGCCGGAAAAGTGACCGGCGTTACCTGGTGTTGTAGTGGCCGGAAAAGTAGCCGGCGTTACCTGTTCGCCAACGTCACCTGATCTGACCGTTAGGTAGAGTGGCGGGAAAAGTATAGCGACCGTTATATAATGTATGACCATTAGGTAAGTATAGTTTAGAGTAATTAGATCCTATAGCTAAGAGTAATATGTTAAATACAATTAATAGCTACATATATATTTAAAGTAAAATACCTATCACCACTGCTAACCCAGCCCTCCCATCTCTCTCTCTCACCTCTTCCCCCCATTGCTTCGGTGAACTGGAGTAGTCGTGCCCACGCACACGGCCTAAATGACCCATTAATTTTGATGCATCTTTTTCTTCAATCCCAGATCCCAACGGTGTGTTTGTTTGTACAAGCTCATGCCGTCGTTGCCACCGTTGCCGCCAGATCTGGCGGCGGTTCATAAATAGAATCTGGCGGACTGAATTTTTTGTTTTGCCGGTGTTTTCGCCAGCGGTGACAGTGACAACATCCTTGTTAATGTTTTGTTTGGTTTCGCCGGATCTAGTAGTGGTCGAGGCGGCGACAGTGAAGCTCCGGTTCATCGAAACTTTTGTATTCATTATTTTTGAGTTTTTTGGTTAACTTTTTAGATTGTATTCAGTTTTTTGAGTGTTTTTGTTAAATTTTAGTGCATTTATGTTTTAATGTATTCAATTTTTTAGTGTATTACTCGCTGTATTCACTAAAAATTTCTTGTATTCAATAACTTGAATACAATATTTTTTGTATTTATGTTGTTTGAATGTCACTAAATTTTTGAATACAATAAAGTGAATACAATGTAAAAATAGCTACAAATGAATACAACTAAGTTGAATACATTTAACGTGAATACAGCTAAGTTGAATACATATGATTTGAATACAGTGAAAAGAATTTTTTAATACATTTTTACTCACTGTATTCATGAATACAGTGAGAAGGAAATTTTGAATACACTTTGGGGAAGCTAGGATATTTGCTACGCCATGTAATTATGTAAACTATAGCTATGTTGGATGTTTTAACCCCAAATGTTTGCTCTTTATGAAATTTTCCCTTCATTTTTGCCCTTCAAATTGTTGATCTTTAATTTTTGTCCTTCGCTTAAAATTCTCCAAGGTTCCGGTTTCGAAATTCTGCTCAGTCAAAAAAAATTCGCAAGGTAAGACTTTGCAAAAAGTCTGTCTTAAGCAGCAGACGTTGCCTTAAGGCATAACTAAAAGTCAGCCGCATAAGGCAGACTTTTCGCGAAGCATTGCCTTGTGAATATTTATTTTTATTTTTATGACTAAACTGGAGTTCGAATCCTGAATCTCAGAAGATTTTAGGCTAAGGACAAAAGTTAAAGACCAAAGAATTTGAGGGACAAATAATTAAAGACCACCCCCAAAGAAGGCCAATCGTGCAAATTGCCCCTCTATTAATTGAAGATTATTTTTGGACAAAAAATCAACGGAAAAGGGCTAAATATACCCCTTGTTATACTTTGGGTCCAAATATACCCTTACAGTTATACTTTGAGCACAAATATACCCCTCTACCATTAAAGTTGATCAAGGTTAATATTTTTAATGAAGAAAATGCCATGTGGCATGACACCTCATTGTCCAAATCAATGTCATGTGGCATGACACCTCATTGTCCAAATTTTAACCGTCCCTCCTTCCATGTCATCTTTCACCATTTGCACCTTCCCCTCCACCACTACTACACCACTATACCTGTTTACCCCGGATTGTGGGCAACAATTAAATTTGTAAATGGTGACTAGGATAGGTGGATGAACTTAATCTGTAATGATATGAGATTCCATAGATCATATATATATATATGATGTATATTAGTAAGTTATAGCAAATATTATTGAGCAATAACAATAGATACTAGAAAGGAAGAGTTATCCAATGTTGAGAGTTGGTCCGGTTTGGAGTGAGCTTCCTTTAACCGAGCCAAAGTACTTGAAGAAATAAATACGATCCTTTGATGATTACAATCTGTTGAGTAGTCAGAAGCTCACCTAAAAAAGGAAGGGGTTTCCGTCTATTTATAGGTAATCATCAATAGGCCTTAATACAATGCCAAAAAAGCCTTTCTAGAAAAACCTTAAAATGGATAAGGCTGTCCATACGGTCTGACACCCGTACCATTGTCAGCGTAGATGGAGGAACAGTTTGGTGACACGTGGCTGCTCCATAATTGATTATCCGGACCTACATCAGATACGCTCATTTGGGTTCGGATATACCGTGTCCGGTAAAATACCTTCGACGTTGAAGCAGAGTTGAACGTGTTCGTACCCATTCGGCCCTATCTTTTACTTCGGTCCTATCGGACACACCGCGATCCGATTTGTTATATCCCGTATTTTTAAACATTGGGACATTCTAAAGCTAATCGCGACAAGTTAAGGACAAGACTATTTTGGAATACGGGGTAGAGATTTTTAATCTCCGATTCTGTTCTAATCACAAGTTGCTTATAAATTTTATTTGGTATAGAAATATTATTGGAGATTAGGGATTAATTAACCAAGATTAGATTATTAAAGTGGGATTAACACTTAATCACATCATTAATTGGCCATAGTGGCCGTGTGGGCCCCACCCGTGACGTGGCCAAGTATAATTGGCCCACGTTTTGGGTGGGACACATGTCCAGCTCTTGGAATTCATATATATACATAGATGATGATATATACATAGATGATGAATCATACATCCAATACAGAATTCATTTCATCTTCTCCAAACCAAGAACCCTAAGAGATAGAGAGAGACACTCTCGGCCATGGCTGGCCGAGAATGACCCTTCAACCTTGATCCAAAAAAATTATTTTTCCAAGTAATTCAACTCAGTAGGAAGTGTATAATAACGTGGATCTGAGCTTAGAGCAACAAAAACAAGGATAAATTCAAGGCACAAGTTGGAACCAAGTTGAGAAACCAAGTATATAAGGTAAGGTTCAATCTTCTCTTGAATGTGTTGTGAATGGTTTGAACGTGTGGGGATGTGTAGGTGTGTATAAAAATTATGTATGTTGATGTTGGAAGGCTGTCCAAGCCGTGTAGGGGCTGTTCTAGGAGAAAGTGATGAATTAATTTTGCTTGGTATTTGATTGTTGTTGTTATGAATTATATGGAGAAAATGAAGGTTTAATGATTCTAGGTTGAAGTTGTAATTGTTGTGGGCTGTTTTAGGAGTTAATATGATGTTAATATAGTTTGTTATAGTTATGTAAATGATGTTGTCAACATGTGGTTGTTGGTGTAGTTCATGAAATTGAAAGAAAAGGATGTGTTGTTGTTGTTCTTGTTGAATTGGAATTTCGGGTGGTATGGTGTATTGGTTGGGCTGTTTGAGATGCTATGTGGGTTGTCCGAAGCTTTGTCGAGTCTTGTTTAAATGGTCTCGGGTTAGCACTTGAACGTATGACCATTGATGTTGGCTTGATTGTACGTAGTTGATTTGAAGGTAAAGGAAATGTCGTCAAATTGTTTAGGAGCGAGTTACTAACATTAGGATGAGTTTGAACCTCTTCGTAAGTTAATCGTAATTCTTGACGTCTTAATATAGGTGGAGATACTATTGGGCAGCGTATACGAGTTGCGTTGCGAGTAAACGCTAAAGGTAAAGCTTACCCTTTCTTTCTTTTGGCATGTCCTAGATGTAAGCATGAAACGATATGAGCTTTGGGGTAACTCTATTCATATTCCGAGCATGTTTTATGATTCCTATTCACTTCTTGATATTGAATTCCTTATGATGATCGGGCTATTGCCCTCGAGTCTTTTGTATGACTAAGTAAGTAAATGATGTATAAAAGTTCCTATTCCTAAAAGATCCTATAATGAATAATGTCATAACTTTTGTAAACTGATTCAGATTGACTTGACACATGCTTATGACTCCTGAGGCTTTCCTCAATATAGTTCTTAATGACATCAGCGGAAACTTAACATGACATCATTTTAATGCTTGAGCGTTGACCAATTTACTTGTCTAATGAATCTCAAATGATGTCTTATATGTATATGGTTACTTGCTACTCCGCTCGTGCTTATTGTTACATCTTTCACTGGGTCCCGGGCCAGGACATGTTCTCGTGCACAACTTTATTATATCATTCACCAAGTCCCTCACTAGAGGGTCGGGACACGTTATATGTATATGTATATGATGATATGATGACATGATGATATGATGATATGGGGATGGCGGCCAGGATGGCATATGATGACTTTATTCACCGAGCCCCTCACTAGAGGGCCGGGACACGTTATATGTACATGTATATGATGATTCTATTTACCGAGTCCCTCACTAGAGGGCCGGGACACGTTATATATGCATATGTACAGGATGATTGTCTAATTATGTTACTAAGTCCTATAATGAGTTGGATATGATATGGTTACATATGAGTTACGTTTCAAAGGCAAGCTTTGTGGTTTTTCTGGTTATTGTGTTAGCTTCTCTATATCCCGCATTTCAGTATGATCCTGTTTACTATACTTTATGCTTTATATACTCAGTACATATTCCGTACTGACCCCCTTTCCTCGGGGGGGGGGGGGTGCGTTTCATGCCCGCAGGTACAGACACTCGATTTGGTGATCCGTCAGCTTAGGATCCTGATTCAGCTATCTTGGAGTGCTCCCTTGTCCCGGGGCCTAGCTCCTTTTGGGTACAGATTCTTTGTTGTATATATGTGTCTATCCAGGGGTACGGCGGGGCCCTGTCCCGTCATATGATAATCTTGTTGTTACTCTTAGAGGTACCGTAGACATATGTGTAGGTTTGTATATAGTTGTTGTTCGATTACGTTTGTATGATATATGTTTTGGGACGTTCCCATTCGTAGTGGCAGCCTTGTCGGCTTGCGTTCATGTTTAGTTGGGGTGTACCCACATGTTGTGATAGCCTTGCCGGCTTATGTACGATATTATCTGTTGGTAGCTGTGACTCCGGGAGACGTATTGTTATGGTATATATACATATGCAACGAGTTTGAGACGATATCTTGCCCTTTATGTATAAGTTTCTTATCATGCTAGTTGTGGACTGATTATAGCTAACAGGTATGTATGTTAGTGTCCAGCTCGGGCACTAGTCGCGGCCTACGGGGTTGGGTCGTGACAAAAGTGGTATCAGAGCAGTTCATCCTCGGAGTGTCTACAGACCGTGTCTAGTAGAGTTTTATTTATCGGTGTGTTGTGCACCATATCTATAAACATGAAGCTACGGGACATTTAGGATGTCACTTTTTGCTTCTTACTCTAGATCGTGCGATAGAGCCGTATTATCGGGATGACTCCTCCCTACCGATTACTATGTTTACGGCGATGCCTCCAAAGAAAGCAACAATCGCCCGGAAGGGCGAGGCGGTGGCCGGAGAGACCACCGGATCCGAAGAGTTACTAGGGCTCACCCCAACTTATGCCCGAGGTTGTGCTCCGGTCGGCGAGCTCGCTACACCGTCGCTACCGGAGGAGCACGGGCGACGGCAATGTACCGCAGATCGGGGGCGGCTCCACCGCTAGCTCCCGAGGTTCCAGCACCCGAGCCTCCAGCTCCTCAGCCAGGGGCGGAGGATAGGGCTATGAGAGATGTGGTCCAGTTGCTCACCAGATTAGTGTCAGGGCAGGCTCGCAGGCACGGGTTAGGAGGTGACTATGCGGACAGACATGATAGCTTGAGGGCCCGTGATTTCTTGACTTGTAATCCCCCAGAGTTCTACGGGTCAAAGCCCGCGGAGGATCCGCAGGAGTTTATTCGACAGATGCAGCGTACGTTGAGGATAATTAGAGCTTCTGAGACTGAGTCTGTCGAGTTAGCTTCATATCGGTTACGTGATGTAGCGGTCAATTGGTATGAGTCCTGGGAGTTGTCTAGGGGCGAGGATGCTCCTCCAGCAGTGTGGGATGAGTTCGTAGAGGCCTTTCTTGGCCATTTTCTGCCTCCGGAGATGAGGCGAGCCAGAGTTGATAGATTTCTACATCTGAGGCAGAATGGCAGGAGTGTCCGGGATTATAGTCTCGAGTTCGATTCGTTGGCTAGACATGCGCCCACTATGGTAGCTGATATGACTGATAGGGTGCATCGTTATGTGATGGGACTGGACCGTTACTTAGTTGATGGCTGTATGATAATGGCTTCTAAGCCCGGTATGGATTGGTCAGCCTCTTGCTATGCTAACGTTGATTGTAGAAACAAGGTAGTTCAGTTTCAGTTCCCGGGGGAGCCAACTATAGAATGGCTAAGGAATACAGCATCGCCGAGGGGTAAGTTTATTTCATACCTCAAGGCGAGAAAGATGGTTAGAAAGGGTTATATTTATCATCTGGTGCGTGTACACAACTTGAAAGCAGAGACATCGACTCTTCAGTCAGTCCCGGTAGTCAATGAATTTCCAGATGTATTCCCAGATGAACTTTCAGGCCTTCCTCCTGAACGGGAGATAGAGTTCACTATAGATGTACTATCAGATACTCAGCCCATATCTATCCCTCCTTACAGGATAGCACCTGCAGAATTGAAAGAATTGAAGGAGCAGCTGAGGAATTTATTAGAGAAGGGCTTTGTTAGGCCTAGCACATCACCTTGGGGAGCGCCAGTATTGTTCGTGAGAAAGAAAGATGGGTCACTGCGGATGTGTATTGATTATAGGCAGCTGAAAAAGGTGACTATAAAGAATAGATATCCCCTCCCCCGGATTGATGATTTATTTGACCAGTTGCAGGGTGCTAAATGTTTCTCGAAGATAGACCTGCGGTCAGGCTACCACCAGGTGCGGGTAAGAGAGGCAGATATTCCAAAGACTGCCTTCAGGACCCGATACGGGCACTATGAGTTTAGGGTGATGTCTTTTGGGCTGACTAATGCTCCAGCAGTATTTATGGACCTGATGAACCGAGTATTCAAGCCGTTCCTAGACATGTTCGTGATTGTGTTTATTGATGATATTCTGGTATATTCACGATCAGAAGAGGAGCATGCGGACCATCTGAGGACGAGTACTTAGGGTGCTCCCGGCACCGAAATTGTATGCTAAGTTCTCTAAATGTGAATTCTGGTTGACTTCAGTAGCATTCTTGGGGCTGATGGCATCCGGGTGGATACACAGAAGATTGAGGCCGTAAAGAATTGGCCTAGACCTACGACGCCTACTGAGGTACGTAGCTTTCTAGGTTTAGCAGGATACTACAGAAGATTTGTGGAGAATTTTGCTTCAATTTCAGCGCCTCTAACGAGGCTAACTCAAAAGGCAGCTAAGTTCCAGTGGACTGATGCTTGTGAACGAAGCTTCCAGTTGCTGAAAGAGAAGTTGACTACAGCTCCAGTTCTGACTCTTCCTGAAGGGCCAGATGGTTATGTTATTTATTGTGATGCTTTTGGTGTTGGGCTAGGTTGTGTATTAATGCAGCATGACAGAGTTATAGCCTATGCCTCCCGGCAGCTCAGAAAGCATGAAAGAAACTATCTTACTCATGATCTGGAATTAGCAGCAGTAATTCACGCTTTGAAGATATGGAGACATTATCTATATGGCATGCATGTTGATATATATACGGATCACAAAAGCCTTCAGTATATCTTTAAGCAGAAGGAGCTGAATTTACGACAGCGGAGGTGGCTAGAGTTGCTGAAAGACTATGATGTTGATATTCTGTACCACCCAGGGAAGGCAAACGTTGTAGCAGATGCACTTAGCCGTAAGTCTATGGGCAGCTTGGCGGACACCCGGTTAGAAAAGAAAGAAATGGTTCGTGAAATCTATCAGCTAGCTAGTCTTGGAGTCCGTTTGGCTGATTCTGGAGATACTAGGGTTTTTGTCCGAGGAGTCACTGAATCCTTTATTATGGAAGAAGTGAAACGGCGCCAAGATGAGGACCCTGTTCTAGCACGGTATAGAGATACATCCCATGAAAAGGAGAAGACTCCATTTGAGATTGCACCTGACGGAGTACTACTATATAGAGGCAGATTATGTGTAACGGAGGTTGCAGGGCTACGACGACAAGTTATGGGCGAGGCACACTATGCCCGTTATTTTGTCCATCCGGGGTCAACAAAAATGTACCATGACCTCAGATGCTTGTATTGGTGGGATGGTATGAAGAAGGACATAGCAGAGTTCGTTGCTCAGTGCCCGAATTGCCAACAGGTTAAGATTGAACATCAGAAGCCTGGTGGGTTATTACAGGAGATGGAAATTCTGACTTGGAAGTGGGAAGTAATTAATATGGACTTCATTACGGGTTTACCGCGCATTTCACGGAAGTATGATTCCATATGGGTTATTGTGGATAGGCTGACAAAATCAGCCCATTTCCTTCCAGTCAGGACTACTTATTCAGCTGAGGATTATGCAAAATTGTATATTAAAGAGATAGTAAGACTTCACGGAGTTCCCACATCTATTATATCAGACAGAGGTGCTCAATTTACAGCTAACTTCTGGAGATCATTCCAGGAAGGATTGGGGACGCGGAGTAAGTCTTAATACGGCATTCTGCCCTCGGTCGATGGACGGCGGAGCGTACCATTCAGACACTAGAAGATATGTTACGGGCCTGTGTTATTGATTTTAGAGGTAGCTGGGATGATCATTTACCACTTATTGAGTTTGCTTATAATAACAACTACCATTCCAGCATCCAGATGGCACCGTATGAGGCTCTATATGGCAGAAAGTGCAGGTCACCTATTAGCTGGTTCGATGTCGGTGAAACTAAGTTGATTGGCCCAGATATGATTCAGCAAGCAGTTGATAAAGTAAAGCTTATTCACGGAAGATTATTAGCAGCCCAGAGTCGACAGAAATCATATGCAGATAATCGACGTCGACACTTGGAGTTCTAGGTTGGCGATTGGGTATTCATAAAGGTATCGCCCATGAAAGGTGTGATGAGATTCGGTAAGAAGGGGAAGCTTAGCCCGAGGTATGTTGGGCCTTATCAGATTGTCCGTAGGGTAGGCAAGGGTGCCTATGAATTAAACCTACCGTCTGATCTGGAAGCAGTACACCCGGTATTCCATGTGTCTATGCTTCGCAAATGCATTGGTGACCCTTCTAGGGTATTTCCCGTGGATGATATCCAAGTGACAGAGAAGTTATCATATGAAGAGAACCCTGTAGCCATACTGGACCGTCAGGTGAGAAGGTTGCGTACTAAAGGCGTGGCCTCCGTCAAGGTACTGTGGCGGAACAATAACAGAGAGGAGATGACTTGGGAAGCTGAAGAAGAAATATCCTCACTTGTTTCCTACACCTACAGGTAATCTAAACCCTTAAAATGGCTATGTTGAATGTTAAGTGAACTGTATATGATAGCTATAGAATAGTTTCCCCCGAAGTGCTTGTAAGACCCTGTAAGACTAATCGCGACAAGTTAAGGACAAGACTATTTTGGAATACGGGGTAGAGATTTTTAATCTCCGATTTTGTTCTAATCACAAGTTGCTTATAAATTTTATTTGGTATAGAAATATTATTGGAGATTAGGGATTAATTAACCAAGATTAGATTATTAAAGTGGGATTAACACTTAATCACATCATTAATTGGCCATAGTGGCCGTGTGGGCCCACCCCGTGATGTGGCTAAGTATAATTGGCCCACGTTTTGGGTGGGACACATGTCCAGCTCTTGGACTTCATATATATACATAGATGATGAATCATACATCCAATATAGAATTCATTTCATCTTCTCCAAACCAAGAACCCTAAGAGATAGAGAGAGACACTCTCGGCCATGGCTGGCCGAGAATGACCCTTCAACCTTGATCCAAAAAAATTATTTTTCCAAGTAATTCAACTCAGTAGGAAGTGTATAATAACGTGGAGCTGAGCTTAGAGCAACAAAAACAAGGATAAATTCAAGGCACAAGTTGGAACCAAGTTGAGAAACCAAGTATATAAGGTAAGGTTCAATCTTCTCTTGAATGTGTTGTGAATGGTTTGAACGTGTGGGGATGTGTAGGTGTGTATAAAAATTATGTATGTTGATGTTGGAAGGCTGTCCAAGCCGTGTAGGGGCTGTTCTAGGAGAAAGTGATGAATTAATTTTGCTTGGTATTTGATTGTTGTTGTTATGAATTGTATGGAGAAAATGAAGGTTTAATGATTCTAGGTTGAAGTTGTAATTGTTGTGGGCTGTTGTAGGAGTTAATATGATGTTAATATAGTTTGTTATAGTTATGTAAATGATATTGTCAACATGTGGTTGTTGGTGTAGTTCATGAAATTGAAAGAAAAGGATGTGTTGTTGTTGTTCTTGTTGAATTGGAATTTCAGGTGGTATGGTGTATTGGTTGGGCTGTTTGAGATGCTGTGTGGGCTGTACGAAGCGTTCTCGAGTCTTGTTTAAATGGTCTCGGGTTAGCACTTGAACGTATGACCATTGATGTTGGCTTGATTGTACGTAGTTGATTTGAATGTAAAGGAAATGTCATCAAATTGTTTAGGAGCGAGTTACTAACATTAGGGTGCGTTTGAACCTCTTCGTAAGTTAATCGTAATTCTTGACGTCTTAATATAGGTGGAGATACTATTGGGCAGCGTATACGAGTTGCGTTGCGAGTAAACGCTAAAGGTATGTAAAGCTTACCCTTTCTTTCTTTTGGCATGTCCTAGATGTAAGCATGAAACGATATGAGCTTTGGGGTAACTCTATTCATATTCCGAGCATGTTTTATGATTCCTATTCACTTCTTGATATTGAATTCCTTATGATGATCGGGCTATTGCCCTCGAGTCTTTTGTATGACTAAGTAAGTAAATGATGTATAAAAGTTCCTATTCCTAAAAGATCCTATAATGAATAATGTCATAACTTTTGTAAACTGACTCGGATTGACTTGACACATGCTTATGACTCCTGAGGCTTTCCTTAATATAGTTCTTAATGACATTAGCGGAAACTTAACATGACTATCATTTTAATACTCGAGCGTTGACCAGTTTACTTGTCTAATGAATCTCAAATGATGTCTTATATGTATATGGTTACTTGCTACTCCGCTCGTGCTTATTGTTACATCTTTCACTGAGTCCCGGGCCAGGACATGTTCTCGTGCACAGCTTTATTATATCATTCACCGAGTCCCTCACTAGAGGGCCGGGACACGTTATATGTATATGATGATATGATGATATGATGATATGGGGATGGCGGCCAGGATGACATATGATGACTTTATTCACCGAGCCCCACACTAGAGGGTCGGGACACGTTATATGTACATGTATATGATGATTCTATTTACCGAGTCCCTCACTAGAGGGCCGGGACACGTTATATATGCATATGTGCAGGATGATTATCTAATTAAGTTACTAAGTCCTATAATGAGTTGGATATGATGTGGTTACATATGAGTTACGTTTCAAAGGCAAGATTTGTGGTTTTTCTGGTTATTGTGTTAGCTTCTCTATATCCCGCATTTCAGTATGATCCTGTTTACTATACTTTATGCTTTATATACTCAGTACATATTCCGTACTGACCCCCTTTCCTCGGGGGGCTGCGTTTCATGCCCGCAGGTACAGACACTCGATTTGGTGATCCGTCAGCTTAGGATCTTGATTCAGCTATCTTGGAGTGCTCTCTTGTCCCGAGGCCTAGCTCCTTTTGGGTACAGATCCTTTGTTGTATATATGTGTCTATCCAGGGGTACGGCGGGGCCCTGTCCCGTCATATGATACTGTTGTTACTCTTAGAGGTCTGTAGATATATGTGTGGGTTTGTATATAGCTGTTGTTCAGTTCTGTTGTATGATATATGTTTTGGGACGTTTCCATTCGAAGTGGTAGCCTTGTCGGCTTGCGTTCATGTTTAGTTGGGGTGTACCCACATGTTGTGATAGCCTTGCCGGCTTATGTACGATGTTATATGTTGGTAGCTGTGACTCCACAGGAGACAGATTGTTATGGTATATATACATATGCAACAGTTTGAGACGACATCTTGCCCTTTATATATAAGTTTCTTATCATGCTAGTTGTGGACTGATTATAGCTAACAGGTATGTATGTTAGTGTCCAGCTCGGGCATTAGTCGCGGTCTACGGGGTTGGGTCTTGACACGATTTTTACCGTATACAGATAATCCCCACACTTTTCGGATCAGAGTTTCACCGAAGTGACGGGAAGTGGAAAAGACACTTCCGATGACTTCCTTAATAAGTTTATTCTTGCCTCAAAATAAAGCGGGAATCGTAACGTCTCTTCATGTCACATCCTTTTGACTTCGGCCACGTTTCACATTCTGATTGGCCAACTTCGACAACCTCCTCAGGGTCACGTCACTTCAAATCACATCTCATTAAATTTTGGACACGTGTCCTTCCTCGAGTGGCCGGCTTCAGTAACCGTCACGGTCATCCGTCTATATAAGGGAGCTCGCATTTTTTACTTTTCACCTTTCACTTTCATCTTCTCTTAACTCCACTTCTTTGCTTAATGTTACACCTCAAAAAAAATTCCGTTGATGCACAGTGAATGGGCGAACGAAGAGCACGAAGTATGTGGTGTTTTGATAAGTAAGAAATAGCCTTTAATGGTCCTGATTAAGATTTCCAAAGACATTGGAAGTAGGAGACGATAGTTGTTAAAGAAAGTAAGGTATATGTCATGTGTTGAGCAAGATTTACGAGTATCGAATTAATGATGACTCAATGATATTTTGGAGAAGAGATTCAATGTCCCTTAGATTGTTAATAAGGTGCTAAATAAGTATCAAGAAGGTTCCATAAGGATTGGAGATCAAACGAGACGACGGGAACAACTTCGGAGAAACTATGGGTTTCACGGCCACTTCCAAGGACCGTGTAACCTTATACGGACCGTGGAAGGGTCCGTTAACTCCCAGTAGAAATGGTGACTGGCTGGTCTTGAACCACGACCATTTCCACGGATCCTACAATGTTCCACGGACCATGAAGGTGCCCGTGGAAGTCCCGACGCGCTAAATTATTCCAACTCTATAAAGATGATCCCAACTTCATTATTTCCATTCTAACACTTCCCCACTTCTCTCTAAAGTCTCTAGAACATTCTATACATTTCATGAACAAGAATCCAAGGGAAATCAAAGGCTCTTATCATCAAACCAAGTGAATCAATTATAAGAAACCCATTAAAGTTCATCCAAGACAAGAATTCAAGTAAAGGTGAAACTAGGGTTTTTCTCAAGTGAAGTGTTTACACCCAAAGTTCATTCCTACACTATCTAAGGCAAGTTTCAAGACATTTTCTTGTTTTTTAAGGTATTTGAAAGTTGAAACACTTGGATTATATAAGGAAATAGGAAATGGGTCATGAATGTGAGAATAGTGTCACTTTTGAGTAAATGTTTGGATTGAGTTATGATTCTTGATACATTATGATTATAATCATGTTATAAATGATATTGAGAACATGGGATAGACCTTGTATATGAATGAACGAAATTGTGTGATATGACCATGAATATGGATGAATTGAAGTGAATTGAGAAGTAAGGATAATGTAGTTGAATAAAGGCTATTGTGATGATATTGTGAATATTATTATTGATGTTTGGGAGTTGATATATGACATGGAGAAAGTCGTATAAATAAAGGAGATGTTGTCCAATTTTTCCTGGCTTTAGTCATGAATGCTAAGCTATCAATTCTCTAATGATAGTATGTACTCTAATGAAGGTAGAAGCGTGAGCATTGAAAAAGAACGTACAAGTGATAGAATAATTGAACGGAAAGTTATGTAAGGCTAACCCTTCTTTCATAAGGCATGATTCTTTGGCCAAATATCTATCCTTCCATGAGCCTACGATATTCTTCAATGATACGATCTCAAAAAGCTACTAAGCTTATGATTCTCGATATGATACGATTGTACTAAGTTCCTTATACGACGAGTAATCCTCTAAGGATAGAATGAAATGAATGACGATAGTGAAAAGGCTAAAGATGCTTATGAGCTTATATGTATATGTGCCCATGTGTGGCTATTATGAAACCCCGAGCATATATGACCGGGTAGAATATAGTAGATATGTATATATATGTAATGCACGTGCACCACTGTAGTTGGGTACGGATAACACTGAGCCTTGGTAGGGCCAGGTATGGGAAACACCGAACCTTCGTGGTCGGGTATGCTATGTAAATGCTATGTATATGACATCAATATGAGTACGAATATGCTAAGTATATGTAAATGTTATGTAAAGGCTATGTATATGCAATATACATGAGAAGTAAATGATATGAATATGAGTATGAATGAAAATATGAATACGAGTACGAAAATGGATACGAAAGGTAAATGAATACGGATATGGATGTATGTACACGAATACGCAATAGAAATGGAATGTCCCTATGGAAAATAAGTAAGTGCTATGACGATGATGCTATTATCTCCTATCCTATGTTATTTCATATGTTGTCTATTATGATTTCATATTTCTATTGATCATGCTTTACATACTCAGTACATTCTTTGTACTGACGCTCTTTTGTTTGTAGACGCTGCGTCATGCCCGCAGGTGGCCAGGGAGACAGGCTCGATCCATAGCCTTATTACTCAGGGACTACATAGCGGGGCTCCACTTCATTCGGAGCTGCAGCTTTTGGTATAGATTCTTTTGTGTACATATTTATGGGCATGGCGGGGTCCCGCCTATATGATATGACATACTCTTCTTAGAGGCTCGTAGACATGTGTATATGGTTAGACATGTTTGGCCTTGTCGGCCTATATTTTGGGATATTACTTTGATAGCCTCGTCGGCTTATGTACATTTATAGGGGCATAGTTGTTAATGATGATATAGATGTGTTGTTTCCCAATGGGATTAATATAAATGATGAATGAAAGTATGATTTAATTACGTGGCTCACCTAGATGTGATGTGAAAGAATGTTAAGAGATGCCCGGGTGGGTTAGCATCGGGTGCCCGTCGCGGCCCTCCGGTTGGGTCGTGACAAAAGTGGTATCAGAGCAGTTCAGTCCTTGGGTGTGTCTACGAGCCGTGTCTAGTAGAGTCTTGATTTTGGGTGTGTTGCGCGCCACACTTATAAATAAGAAGCTGCGGGCATTTTAGGAATGAATAACCTTCTTTCTTCATAAGAATCGTGCGATAGAGCTATGATGTAAGAACTTCTTGTTCCTTAACCGTGTGTTATGTATTTCAAAAATGCCTGTAAAGAGAAAGGCTACAGCAGCCCAGAAGGGCAAGACGGTGGCAGAAAAGCGGGCTGAAAGAGCACCATCACCGGTAGTAGAGGAAAGTGAGTCCCAGAGTGCGGCTCAATCTCAGTCCTCCCGTTCAATGCCTATATTTGAGGAGCGCGAGGGAGCCTCAGCCCCAGCTCCAGCACCTCCGATTCCTCCACCGGATGCTTCAGGCCAAGATGTAAAAGAGTCCATTCATTTACTTACTCAATTGGTTGCTGCCCAAACTCAGCGGCAAAGTACAGGGCAAGGTGATAGGGCTGTTAGTGTAAGGGCCCGTGATTTCATTAGTTTGAACCCTCCAGAATTCTTTGGATCAAAGCTGGATGAGGACCCTCAGAATTTCATCGATGGTGTGTTGAAGATGCTTCTGTTGATACGAGGATGCTTCGGTTGATACATGCTTTGGACACCGAATCGGTGGAGTTAGCGTCCTATAGATTGAGAGATGTTGAAGTTCATTGGTACACGGTTTGGATGGCTTCACGGGGAGCCAATGCACCTCCTCCGATATGGCAGGAATTTGTAGATGCATTTCTCCGACATTATTTGCCTCCGGAAGTTCGGCGAGCTAGAGCCGACAAGTTCTTAAATTTGAGGCAACGGAGCATGAGTGCTCTAGAGTATAGTCTCCGCTTCAATTCTTTGGCTAGGTATGCTTCGGCCATGGTAGCGGATATGGGTAATCGAGTACACATGGTTTTGAAAGGCCTAGGGCCACACTTGATGGATAGGTGCTTGATTACGTCCCTTCAGGACAATATGGACATTTCACGCATTCAAGCCCATGCTCAAAATTTGGAAGAAATCCTACAACAACAAAGAAGTAAGCGTGAGCACGAGAGAGGGCATAACAAGAGAGCTAAATCTTCGGGTCCGATAAGTGAGTCTAGAGGCGGGCACAGATAGCAGTGTTTTAGGCATTCAGGCCATTCTATGATTAGTGCGCCTCCATGGTATTCGGGCCAGAGATTTGATAGATCTATTCATCCCGGGCCGAGTCAGAGCTTTTCGAGATCTCAGTTCAGAGGTGATTCGGGTCAAGCGAGGCCACTCGTACCACGATGTTCCCAGTGTGGGAAGTTACATTGGGGTCAGTGCAGATCGAGTTCAGAGGTTTGCTATTCATGTGGTCGACCAGGCCATATTATGCGTGATTGCCCCTCAGTTGGTGGCAAAGGTAGGACCCAGCCTTCAGGGTCATTAGCCGGATCTTCATCTTTTATACGCCCTATGGGGCCAGGTTCACATGTGCCAGTCGGCCATGGTAGAGGCAGAGGGAGAGTCCCCAGTTCTAGCGGTCCTCAGCACCGTATTTATGCCTTGGCTGGACGCCAAGATCTTGAGTCTTCTCCGATGTTGTCACGTATATTATCGGTATTTTCTCATGATGTATATGCTTTGATAGATCCGGGCTCCACATTGTCATATGTTACTCCGTGTATTGCGGGTCGGTTTAGAATCAAACCGGAGTCGATTAAACCTTTTGAGGTGTCCACACCCGTGGGTGAACCGGTAATATCTAGCCGAGTATATAGAAATTGTGTAATTGTGATTTGTGATCATCGTAATATGATTGACTTGCATGAGTTAGAAATGGTGGATTTTGATGTTATTATGGGCATAGATTGGTTGGCTTCTTCCTACGCCAATGTTGATTGTAGAATGAAAATGGTTCGCTTCCAATTTCCAGGAGAACCAGTTTTAGAATGGAAAGGAAACACGGCGTCACCAAAGGGTAGGTTTATTTCCTATCTAAAGGTGAGGAAAATGATCACAAACGGTTGCATTTATCATCTAGTGCGGTTTCAAGATGTAGAAGCTGAACCGCTGACTCTTCAGTCAGTTCCCGTAGTGAACGAATTCCTGGATGTATTCCCGGAAGAGCTCTGAGGCCTCCCTTCTGAGCGGGAGATTGATTTTGCTATTAATGTGTTGCTAGACACTAAGCCCATATCTATTTCTCCTTATAGAATGGCTCCTGCAGAATTGAGAGAGTTGAAGGAGTAATTGAAAGACTTGCTTGAGAAAGGCTTTATTAGGCCTATTCATCCCCATGAGAAGCACCCGTACTGTTTGTTCGAAAGAAAGATGGCTCCTTGAGAATGTACATAGACTATCGGCAATTGAACAAGGTGACGATTAAGAATAAATACCCCCTTCCGAGGATTGATGACTTATTTGATCAATTACAAGGTGCCAGATGGTTTTCAAAGATAGATTTGAGATCCGGGTATCATCAAGTGAGGTTATGGAGAAAGATATCCCTAAGACAGCCTTCAGAACAAGATATGGCCATTTTAAGTTCCGGGTAATGTCATTTGGGCTAACTAATGCACCGGCAGTGTTTATGGATTTGATGAATGATGTGTTCAGGCCCTTCCTAGATTTGTTTGTGATTGTATTCATCGACGATATCTTGGTGTATTCTAGATCTGAGGCAGAACATGCGAATCATTTACGTACTGTCCTTAGAGTTCTTCAAACTCGTGAGTTGTTTGCAAAATTTTCTAAGTGTGAGTTTTGGTTGAACTCAGTGACATTTCTGGGACACATTGTTTCAGTCGATGGTATTCGGGTAGATAGCCAAAAGATTGAGGCCGTGAAGACTTGGCCAAGGCCCACAACTCCTATGGAGGTTCGTAGCTTTCTGGGCTTAGCAGGTTATTACCGAAGATTTGTTGAAGGTTTCTCTTCTATTTCAAAGACCACTTACAAAGCTGACCCAGAAGTCAGCAAAGTTTCAATGGACAGATGCTTGTGAGCGTAGTTTCCAAGAGCTAAAAGATAGATTGACTTCTGCACCAGTCCTGACACTTCCAGAGGGATTGGAAGGCTATGTTGTTTATTGTGATGCCTCAGGCTTTGGGCTAGGATGTGCATTGATGTAACATGGCAAGGTGATTGCGTATGCTTCAAGGCAATTACGAAAGCATGAGAAGAATTATCCAACCCATGATCTAGAATTGGCTGCAGTGATTCATGCATTAAAGATATGGAGACATTATTTACATGGTGTTTATGTAGATATTTACACAGATCATAAAAGCCTTCGTATATCTTCGCGTAAAAGAGTTGAATTTGCGGCAACGACGATGGTTGGAGTTGCTAAAAGATTATGATGTTGATATTCTATATCACCCCGGAAAGGCAAATGTTGTGGCTGACGCTCTTAGCCGCAGATCTATGGGAAGTTTGTGTGATGTACAACCAGAGAAAAGAGAGATGGCTCGTGAGCTCCAGCGGTTGGCTAATCTAGGAGTCCGAGTAGTGGACTCGGGTAAGGGGAACTACCATTCGTAATTCGGCGCCTCATCGCTAGTAGTGGAAGTGAAGGAGCGACAATACGAAGATCCCATGTTGATGCATTACAGAGATACACTCCCTCAGAAAGAGGAGTCATCATTTGAGATTGCAGGAGACGGAGTTCTCCAATGTCGAGGCAGATTTACGTCACCAAATATTGAGAGAGGCTCATTGTTCTCGTTATTCTATCAATCCCGGAGCAACGAAAATGTATCATGATCTTAAATCCATGTATTGGTGGAATGGGATGAAGAAGGATATAGCGAAATTTGTAGCTCAATGTCCCAATTGTCAACAAGTGAAAATCGAGCACCAAAAGCCGGGCGGATTGTTGCAAGCTATAGAAATCCCAACTTGGAAGTGGGAAGTAATTAACATGGACTTCATTATAGGCTTACCCCGTTCTCGACGTAAGTATGATTCCATATGGGTGATTGTGGATAGAATCACGAAGTCAGCTCATTTCTTGCCAGTCAGAATGACGTATGTAGCAGAAGATTATGCAAAGCTCTATGTTAAGGAGATAGTGCGACTTCATAGTATTCTAGTATCTATTATCTCAAACAGAGGAACTCAGTTTACAGCTAATTTCTGGAAGTCCTTCCAAGAGGGATTAGGGACTCATGTAAGCCTTAGCACGGCATTTCATCCACAGACTGATGGACAAGTACCATGGACATATTACGGGCATGTATGTTAGATTTTGGAGGTAATTGGGATGATCACTTACCACTCATTGAGTTTGCTTATAATAATAGTTATCATTTAAGCATTCAAATGGCACCGTATGAAGCTTTATATGGGCGAAAGTGTAGATCCCCAATTGGGTGGTTTGAAACAGGAGAGGCTAAATTGATAGGGCCAGACTTGGTCCAACAAGCCATAGAGAAAGTTAAGCTCATACAAGATCGGTTACTAGCAGCCCAAAGTCGTCAAAAATCCTATGCGGATAATTGCCGAAGGGACTTAGAGTTCCAAGTTAAAGACTGGGTATTCTTGAAGTCGCCAATGAAGGGCGCTATGAGATTTGGCAAAAAGGGGAAGTTGAGTCCCCGGTACATTGGGCCTTATGAAATTGTGCACAAGGTAGGAAAAGTGGCTTACGAATTAGACCTACCCCCTGATTTGGAGTCAGTTCATCCAGTTTTCCATGTCTTGATGTTTCGTAAATGTGTTGGAGATCCTACTAGGAACGTCCCAGTAAATGATGGTCAAGTGATAGAAAAGTTAACTTATGATGAAAAACCCATTGCTATATTAGATAGGCAAGTACGGAGGCTTAGAAACAAAGAAGTGGCCTCAGTTAAGATTTTGTGGAGAAACAATAATCGAGAAGAGATGACATGGGAAGCAGAACAAAATCATGAAATCCAAATATCTGCACTTATTTCAGCCCTCGGAATAGGGCCAAGATGAGACGTCAAGATCATAAGGTATGTATGTTTTCCTTTTATGCATTTGGGTCGCGTGTGGCCAAATTCTATTGCTATTACGTTGTGGCCCTGTGAGGCATTATTATTATGGGTTATTGTGACAGGATGGTAGTGCCATATTATAGAGGGAAACTCTAGCGAAATTTTCGTAAAATTCTCGAGTGCTTAACATTCGAGGACGAATGTTCTTAAGGGGGGAAGAATGTTACACCTCAAAAATTTTTCCATTGATGCACAGTGAATGGGCGAACGAAGAGCATGAAGTATGTGGTGTTTTTATAAGTAAGAAATAGCCTTTAATGGTCCTGATTAAGATTTCCAAAGACATTGGAAGTAGGAGACGAAAGTTGTTAAGGAAAGTAAGGTATATGTCATGTGTTGGGAAAGATTTACGAGTATCGAATTAATGATGACTCAATGATATTTTGGAGAAGAGATTCAACGTCCCTGAGATTGTTAATGAGGTGCTAAATAAGTGTCAAGAAGGTTCCATAAGGATTAGAGATCAAACGAGACGACGGGAACAACTTCGGAGAAACTGTGGGTTTCACGGCCACTTCCACGGACCGTGTTACCTTATACGGACCGTGGAAGGGTCCGTATAACTCCCAGCAGAAATGGTGACTGGCTGGTCTTGAACCACGACCAGTTCCACGGATCCTACAATGTTCCACGGACCGTGAAGGTGCCCGTGGAAGTCCCGACAGGCTGAATTATTCCAACTCTATAAAGATGATCCCAACTTCATTATTTTCATTCTAACACTTCCCCACTTCTCTCTAAAGACTCTAGAACATTCTATACATTTCATGGACAAGAATCCAAGGGAAATCAAAGGTTCTTATCATCAAACCAAGTGAATCAAGTATAAGAAACCCATTAAAGTTCAACCAAGACAAGAATTCAAGTAAAGGTGAAACTAGGGTTTTTCTCAAGTGAAGTGTTTACACCCAAAGTTCATTCCTACACCATCTAAGGTAAGTTTTACGACATTTCCTTGTTGTTTATGGTATTTGAAAGTTGAAACACTTGGATTATATAAGGAAATAGGAAATGGGTCATGAATGTGGGAATAGTGTCACTTTTGAGTAAATGTTTGGATTGAGTTATGATTCTTGATACATTATGATTATAATCATGTTATAAATTATATTGAGAACATAGGATAGACCTTGTATATGAATGAACGAAATTGTGTGATATGACCATGAATATGGATGAATTGAAGTGAATTGAGAAGTAAGGATAATGTAGTTGAATAAAGGCTATTGTGATGATATTGTGAATATTATTATCGATGTTTGGGAGTTGATATATGATATGGAGGAAGTCATATAAATAAAGGAGATGCTGACCAATTTTTCCTGGCTTTAGTCATAAATGCTAAGCTATCAATTCTCTAATGATAGTATGCACTCTAATGAAGGTAGAAGCGTGAGCATTGAAGAAGAACGTACAAGTGATAGAATAATTGAACGGAAAGGTATGTAAGGCTAAACCTTCTTTCATAAGGCATGATTCTTTGGCCAAATATCTATCCTTCCATGAGCCTACGATATTCTTCAATGATACTATCTCAAAAAGCTACTAAGCTTATGATTCTCGATATGATACGATTGTACTAAGTTCCTTATACGACGAGTAATCCTCTAAGGATAGAATGAAATGAATGACGATAGTGAAAAGGCTAAAGATGCTTATGAGCTTATATGTATATGTGCCCATGTGTGGCTATTATGACACCCCGAGCTTATATGGCCGGGTAGAATATAGTAGATATGTATATATATGTAATGCACGCGCACTACTGCAGTTAGGTACGGATAACATTGAGCCTTGGTAGGGCCAGGTATGTATGACACTGTGCCTTGGTAGGGCCAGGTATGTGAAACACCGAACCTTCGTGGTCGGGTATGCTATGTAAATGTTATGTATATGACATCAATATGAGTACGCATATGCTAAGTATATGTAAATGTTATGTAAAGGCTATGTATATGCAATATACATGAGAAGTAAATGATATAAATATGAGTATGAATGGAAATATGAATACGAGTACGAAAATGGATACGAAAGGTAAATGAATACAGATATGTATGTATGTACACGGATACGCAATAGAAATAGAATGTCCCTATGGAAAACAAGTAAGTGCTATGACGATGATGCTATTATCTCCTATCCTATGTTATTTCATATGTTGTCTATTATGCTTTCATATTGATATTGATCATGTTTTACATACTCGCACATTCTTCGTACGACGTCCTTTTGTTGCGGACGCCGCGTCATGCCCGCAGTGACCAAGGAGACAGCTCGATCCATAGCCTTATTTCTTAAGGACTACATAGCGGGCTCCACTTCATTCGGAGCCGTTAGCTTTTGGTATAGATTCTTTTGTGTACATATTCATGGGAACGGCGGGTCCCGTCCCCGCCTATATTTGATATGACGTATTCTTCTTAGAGGATCGTAGACATGTGTATATGGTTAGATATGTTTGGCCTTGTCGGCCTATATGTTGGGATATTATTTTGTCAGCCTCGTCGGCTTATGTACATTTATATGGGCATAGTTGTTAATGATGATATAGATGTGTTGTTGCCCAATGGGATTAATATAAATTATAAATGAAAGTATGATTTAATTACGTGGCTCACCTAGATGTGATGTGAAAGTATGTTAAGAGGTGCCCGGGTGGGTTAGCACCGGGTGCCCGTCGCGGCCCTCCGGTTGGGTCGTGACACTTAATCCACTTCGTGATCTCGAAATCTCCTTATCTTCAACCATCAAGTCTTCAAATCTTCATCCTTTTAAACCAAACCTTCATATCTTTCAAGCCCAGGCCTTCATACCTTCATCCCAGGCCTTCATACCTTCATCCCAGCCTTCAAATATTCATTCCAAGCCTTCATATCTTCATCCAAGCCTTCAAATCTTCATATTTACCCTTCATAAATTCATATTTGATCAAAATATTGACGAACGCCGACTCTGCTTCCCAAAACATACCTTCGGTTTCATTCCCGAATGCCGAACCTACTTCCGAACCCGGGGGTAAAGTACTTCCTCAACCAATGGCTACAGACATAATACCGTTGAAGCCTAATTATAACCATGAATTTTCTATTTAAAAGCAGTGCAGACATCAGATCGGGGTTTCAATGTGAGGCGTTACCCTTAATCAATCAAAGTAGATCGCCTTTCTCGGGTTCGGGCTGAGTGTCGATGGGACAAACATCCGGTACAGGTTTCTTGTTACACCTCGTAGTTTGGTACATTAAGATTCATTACGTTAGCTGTGTAACTATAGATACTGGAGTACCTTCTCGGATATATGAGATTATATGCGCCTACCTTATGATTATGATGGTTTAATTTCATATAATAAGCTAGGGAAGCGTTCGAGGGCAAGTGGATTAACGAAATTAAGTTGTTGGAACTTTGGAGAAAGGATGGGGGACAATTTTGGTCCAACTTGGAGAAGGAATATCTTTTAGTATATGAGGAGTTTTGAGGTAAAGCAAAAGCCTAAATTGAAGTTCATGAAGTCTAGTTTCTAACGCAATAAACCGCGCATGAATCCGACATCTGAATCAAACGATATGAGCATTTTAAGATGAGTTGTTAGAGTAGGGAATTAACCCTGCGCGAACGCGCCAGAAGGTGGAGCAAACGCCCAGATGAGGACCCACCAACTCAGCGCGTAAGCAATTTTTGAGTCGGTCCAGGCAGATTCTGGAACTCTATATAAGGGGGCTCACCCCCTCTTTACTCATCCAAACACCCTCAAACCTCCTCCAAACTTCTAAAAATTTCCCACAACTTCCCAACATCAAATTTTAGCCCAAATTAAGTATAATCTCCGGATTTAGGTCCGGACAGCGTATAGTTGCGATTATAAAATCGTATTGTGGTGAGTCTTAGTTTGAATTCAAGGTGAAAAGTGAAGATATTGCGGTTCTAGCGGAGGTAAGGTATGAATCTTGCCTTATTGATATTGATTTAAGGTTATTTATGGTGATAAGGTTATTAAATAAGCGTATAACGAATTTATGGGTTGAGAAATTGGATAAACATCGTGTGAGATGTTTTATGAAATATTTTGGTATGGATAATGATGTTGTTGGCATTAGAGTTTTTGTTGTTGTGTTGGCTGTTGATACTGTGATTTTGGGTTAGGGATATAAACAGGGGAGATGCTGCCCGAATTTCGGTAGATTCTAAAGGAGTTTAATTTAAAGACCTAAGATAGGCATATGACGATAAGCCTAACAGTAGTATGATTTCTCTTGAATGTAGATTTACGAGATCGGGTGAATAAACGTTAAGTAATAGAAGACCGAAAAGTTATGTTAAAGTTGTTCCTTCTTTTCTTGGCATGTTTCCCTATATGGTAAAAGCGTGATAAACCTTATGATTTGAGACTTGTCAAAGTAGAGCTTGTCATATTGTTGTCTAGTCTCCGAGTGTTGTGTTACTCTTTCTGAGGGGCCACACCTCCTCCCTATGTCCTTAAGTTCATAGAAAGATAGAAGAGACACGTTACAGTATCAGTGTTTTCAGCATATGCATGATATACTGCATGATATACATATATACTTTTCTTTAGCCTGGCCACTTGGTCAATGAGACATTTTTATTTTGCCTGGCCTACAGGTCAGTGAGACAGATATGCCTGGCCTACGGGTCAGTGAGATAGATATGTCTGGCCTACGGGTCGCCGAGACATGATTGCCGGCCGACGGGTCAATGAGACATATTGCCTGGCTACTTGGCCAGTGAGATTTTACAGTTGCCTGGCCACTTGCTTAGTGAGATATATATATATATATATATATATATATATATATATATATATATATATATACGGTATTATATCGCATTTCATATGAGACAGTTTCGGGGAGAGGTATTGGAGGCATTCTTTGGCCTCTGATTGTATTGTTCCAGTTCAGTCTCAGTTATCGTTGCCTTACATACTCGGTATATTATTTCGTAGTGACATCCCTTTTGTCGAGGGCGCTGCATTCATGCCCGTGTGCACAGATCGACGATTGATAGCCCCCCTCCAAGAGTCGGGTCCGCATCGTTCCCGATTAGTGACCTCCCTTTTTGTTCGGAGTTGCTAGGTCCTTTGAAATCTCCCCTTTTTGGTTCCGGATTGTATGGTACAGTCACACATCTCCCTAGAGGCTTGTAGATGAGTCCTGTATATAGTGTGTCTGTGCGATAGCCTTGTCAGTTTATGTATGTCTGTTGGATACTGTTGGTTTTGTACGATCATAGCAGCCCCGTCGGCTTGCTCAGTTGTGTATATATATATTTTGGGTGTGTATGCCCAGTTCAGACGAGATAGTCAGTATTTATACATATGTATCCAGGTTGCGGCCTCACCGGCTTGTTGGTGTTGTTTGTGTACAGGTAGGCCTTATCGATTTATGTCGGGGGTTATTCCTCAAAGTTTTAGATTTAGAGTGGTTCGCTCGGGCCTAGTTTTGCATCGAATGCTGATCACGCCACTCCAAATTTAGGGCGTGACATTTTTGCTCCCGGTGATGATGAATCCATCGCCGATTATAAAGAAGGGTTTCTATACGTTTATACATATCCGTTTACTCTTAAGCTCAACCCCCCAATTGATTCAGTCATTCTCGAGATGTGCCGGACGTATAATGTGTGCCTCGCTCAAATTGGCCCGATTATCTGGAGGATCATGGCTAGCCTTCGTCTTTTGGCGAACAACGTCAATACAGAGCTTATGTTGGCGCATTTTATTTGATTGTATTGCCCGAGGATCTTTCGCGGGGCCATGATAAAGGTCTCTAAACGAGGCCGAAACCTGATCCTTTCCAGTGTCGATGAGGATAGAGACAGAGGATGGCTCGAGCGTTTTGTCCGGTTTAGGACCGCGGATATCATCCCGGCCGAGTACATGCCTTTTCCTGAAAAATGGAATGACGAAAGTGAGTTTCTTAGATGTGTTTTCTTCATGCGTATTCGAGCATTTTTTCTCTTCCTTTTTTGACATTTTCAATATTACAGCCGAAGCATGGATTCCTAATGCCATTCCGAGTTTCCCCGAGTGGATTGAAGCAATCATCGGCCAACATAGGCACGAAGAACGGACATGGGCAGATTTGTCCCGTGACCGGTGGGTTGCGCAGAACCACGGTAGCCTTTCCTTTCCCTTGATCCTTGTCACATTTTTTGTGTTCCGTCTTTTCTTCATTTAACCTTCCGATTCCCAGGTTTGGGAAAAGGTTCCGTGGACCCTCGACCCGCACCAACGGATGAAACCGCAACACCGGGCTCAGATTTTGACATAACAGGGTCGTCTCGGCTCATCGCAGCTGCTAAAAAGAGAAAGAGGACCCTCAACCAAGGGTCAAAAGAAGATGAAAAGGTCGAGGGAGGATGTTCGGGGTCTGAGGGACGAAACCTAACCCGACATAATGATTCGAAGAGTCGAGTTGGGACCCTTCGTTGCTTCTACTACCGGGTTCGAGACTGCTCCGGTCAATGTTTCGACTCCGATTACAGATGGGGAGAATGAGGTTCCTTTTCCTCCGGTAACCGAGTATAACCAAGCTCCGATTCCACTAAGGTCCGTTGAATTTATTGATATTTCAGGTGACGCTTCACCCGAGGTGGCGCCCTTGGTAAAAAAGCCTAGAAGGACTGGCCCAACTTCTAGGACCGAGACGGACCAAAGGGTTGAAACGGCTCAAGAGGTCAAGATTACTGCGGCTACCGACCCACGGCCAAATGTCGAGCCAGCTACTGCGGCTGAGGTATCAATAACTGCTGACGCCGCTCCGGCTTCTCCTCCTGCTCCTTCTTCGGGACCGGAGAACCTTGATGACATGCTTACCGATACTCCTCCTGCTATCGGTGAAGCTTCGGGATTTGGTCACCTCAGTATTCCTCGAGCTACGAGGGTTGCCAGCCGGTCTACTGAATCAGGAGATCAAAACTTATAGATATTTTCCCTAGCCCGAGTGTAGAACCGAGGAGGACTAGGTTGGTCGTGGTCACCGTCTCCGAGGACTGCAGCATTTTATCGCGTCCCGTGGGGGTTGCAAGTTATCTAAGGCCTCTTGTTTCAGATTCGGACAAGGAGAAGATGGAAGGACTCCCGTGGCAATGTCTTATAA
>NC_081342.1:48284723-48290383 GCF_029784015.1 Lycium ferocissimum | reverse complement strand
CGATTTTGGGGGCAACCGATCTTGAAATACGGAGAAAATTGGTTTACGGTCGTAAAGCTACCGATCGTCTTTCGGCTTCTAAAACTTTGACTTTACGCCGGATGTCACATGGTTAAATACGCCTTGAAATACGGACCGTAAGAGTGGAATACGGTCCGTAAAAGTTGTTCGTAAATCACCATATCCTCAGCTTTGACTTTGTTCCTCTTATTCTTTAATACGACCATGGAATACGACCGTATTTGAGAATCACGATCCATAAGCCGAGTTTACGACCACCGCACTTCCGATTGTTTTCGGTCAAATGCGTTCTCATACTCCGAAAACACTAAAAACACATTAAATAGACACTGACTTGCTTAAAAATAAGTAAAACTTCTCGTAAAAAGGCCTCGAATGTGCCATAAATGCTCGGCACATCAACGGTTCTCAGTTCATTGGCAATAAAATTAATAACTTCCTCGAAGGGTTAAAGATCAAAAAGATTATGTCAACTCCATATCACCCGAGTGCAAACGGACATGCGGAATCCATGAACAAAACCATAATTCAAAATCTAAGGAAACGGTTAGAGACATCAAAGCACAAATGGAAGGAAGTGCTATTGGCGGTATTATGGGCCTACAGAACGACGTCAAAGTCAAGCACGGGAGAAACACCATTTTCATTAGTCTATGGGGCCGAGGCTCTAGTCCCTATAGAAGTTGGCGAATCGAGTCTACGGTTCCGGTACGCCACCAGCGGGTCAAGCGAAGAGGCTATGGCCATAAAGCTTGGCTTAACGGATGAACTACACGAAAATGCGCTGGTCCGTTTAGCAGCTCAAAAGCAGTGAATGGAGAGGTACTACAACCGAAGGACAAACCTTCGACATTTTCAAGTTGGGGACTTAGTACTCCGAACAATTACCATGCACACTAAGAAACCCGATGATGGAAAATTAGGCCCAAACTGGGAAGGACCGTATAAGGTAATCGGAATTACGGGCAAAGAGTCGTATCAGTTGGAAATCGTAGATGGTCAACGGCTACACAACTACTGGAACGTGACACATTTAAAGAAATACTATTGCTGAGATATGGTTCGGTAACCCTTGTGATTATTTTAAAAATTCTCACCTATCTTTTTTTGCAGAAGTCATAATCGAGATCAATTCTGAAGGTATAGGAACTAGGTCTGAAAACACGTGTTGCACCCTTTTTTCCTTCGCCCGGTTTTGTCCCGAAGTGGGTTTTGTGACAAGGTTTTTAACGAGGCAACAAGTACAACGTGTTACCCTATGAAGATGAGGCTAAGAGCCCATAAGTCCGAGGCCAGATAAACACCAGGGACTGGATAGTGTTTCCCCATTCATACTTCTCGAACAAACACTAGGGGACTACTATAACGCCAACAAAACAAGAAACGAAGTCAAGATCCGAATAATTTTTATTTTTTCTAAATACCCGAACCTTTTGTATTAGGTTTCAATGTAAGGGTGTCACGACCCAACCGGAGGGCCATGACGGGCACCTGGAGCTAACCCACCTGGGCACCTCTCGTCGCACATTCACATTCATACGTAGGTGGGCCACATAGCTAATCAACAAACTCTATGCCTCAATAATACCATTTCCAACGATTAAAACACTTTTTATAGCAACATCAACAACTACGCCCATATACATATACACAAGCCGACAAGGCGAACAAAATAAGATACCAAAAATATGAGACATCTGCTATACATGCCTGTCTACGAGCCTCTAAGAAGAGTATGAAACATCATCATAAGGACAAGACAGGGCCCCGCCATTCCCATATATACACAAAAGAATAGTACCAACAGCTGTAGTTCCGAATCAAAAGGAGCTCATCTATGCAGTCTCTGAACGAGCAGTCTATGGGTCAAGTCTATCTCCCTGTCCACCTGCGAGCATAACACAGTGTCCACAAATAAAAGGACGTTAGTACGAATAATGTACTGAGTATGTAAAACATAATCAATAACATAATGGAAGCATGAGAAATAACATAAGATAGAAACGTCATGGGATGAAAGAGCCATTTATACCTCTAGCGACGTTCATCTTTACTTACCCTCTTTCTAATGGGAGACTTCCATCTCATATATTTATACATATAGTAGTATCATACGCGACCATAGAGGTTCGGTGTCTTACGTACCCGACCATAACAAGGTTCGGTGTTATACATATCTGGCCCTACCAAGGCTCAGTGTTATCCGTACCCAACTGCAGTGGTGTGCGCGCGATAGATATCATACCTGGCCATATAAGCTCGGTGTTCTTAATAATCATACTTTGATGTACATATATATATATATATAGGTACATACGTATCCTCAACATCATCATCATCATCATTACTTTATTATATCCTTCCTTAGAGGATCAACTATTATAGGATGAGACCAGTGGTATCATGAGAATATCAAGAATCATGGGCCTTAGTGATTCTAAGAATGAAATCATCTTGGAAGACATTATGGAATTCATATGAAGGTATATCACGATGGGATCATGCCTTAAGAAAGAAGGGTTAGCCTTACATACCTCTTTGTCTTCTTAATTACTTAACGTTCACTGCCTAAGCTTGAGAAATCTACATTTAAAAAGAGTCATACCATGGTTAAGTTTTAACGACACTTTTGAATTCAAACTAGAGCAACTCATGAACTAACAAAAATTGGGCAGCATTTCCCGCATTTCATCGACTTCCACCATATTGCAAAACAGCTCCCAAACAACCATAATAACATCCACAACATCATAATCAAGTAGTCGTATTCAATTAAGTCTCAAAGTTCATTCTCACATTCAACTTACATCAACAACTTCATATCCACCCTTTGCACAATTTTATACAACACTTCCTCGTCACCATTAATACCCTTCATAGTAAGATTATGTCCATAGAATACTAAGAATCATGACTCAAGTTAGTTTACTACTCACAAACATCATGAAATCTACATTTAGACCTCATCTTCTACTTTCTCCTTTCACCCAAGTTATTCAACAACTAAGCATTCTTAATAGCGTGAAATAAGCATGAAAACTAACCCTTTATCTCATAAGATGATCTTTGGAGCAAGTTATCAACTCGTATGAAAACCCTAGCTTCAATACTTGAGAAATCCTTGAAGTCTACTAACCCTAGTGAGTCTTCTAGCACATGGATATCTTGATTATTGCCTCTTGATCTTTGATTTCTCTTGGATTTGTGTCGATATGGTGTGTGGAATATTCTAGAGCTCTCAAGAGTTGTGGAGAAGATGGGAAATGAAAAATAGAAACTTGGGTTATCTATTTATAACAAAAAAATAAAGCTGCCCGATGAGATTATACGGACACTTATACGGTCGGTATAATTTTATACGGTTCGTATAAGTGACCGTATAATACCACCAGTGATGACCCTTCACTGTAGCTGTTATGCGGACCCTTATACGGACCGTATAAGTGGTCGTATAACTCACCTTTTTTCCAAAATTGTTTTCGTTAGTTCGTTTGATCTCCAATCCTTGTGGAACCTTCTTGACACTCATATAACACTTCATTAACCATACAATAGTCCCTATAGCAGCCCCTCAAGACATTACTAAATAAATATTAGTTCAATTATAGCGAAAACCTTTCCAAACATGACTTACATTTCACTTCCTTCAACGAAGTTAATTTCACATATTCACATGACTTCAAAATCTTAGGGTACTCACTTTAAGCTATATAATACTCTCCTTAATCGCGTAAGGACTTCATATTCACCTTAAGCTCGCATTAGTCTACTCACAATGCAACAATCCAAAATCTCCGAGATGTAACAAAGGGCTAAACAATCGAACGAATCATGTCCGGGTAGTGTTGCTACGACAAATAGCAGAACGGTCGGGTGAAATCCGCAGTTTTGTATGAGATAAGCATTTGAAGTATTAAGATAAATGCTTCTGAAAAGTATGTCCTAAATTCGTTCTTTTGTTAAATATAACCCTCGACTGGGGACTGTCGTCATAAGATCGACAAAGGAAAAAAAGTTCTAGTTAACTGAACTCAATTCCTTTTAACGCACGAATGGGGACTGCCGTCATAAAATTGAAAAAGGCACAAAGGTTATGGTACCCGAACCTAACCCAGTAAAAACAAACAGTCGGAAGAAGGTCAAATAATTAAAGACTTTGACTTAAATGCCCTAAGTGATTCGGAGACGTCTGAATTCACAGAGCATAAAAAGGCCCCGCAGGTAAGCCATCTATAAACCTTCAGTCAGAGGTAAACCAAACAAAATGAAGCCCATAACCGATGATTTAAGATGGGCTCAATTCGGATAAAAATCTTAGGGCCAAGCCCCGGTCATTTATTACGAAGCAAACGTTCAAAGCAAATATCATAAAATATATTCGACTCAAAGATCGAAGAAAATGATGACAAAAAGGAAATATGCATTTCATATATGGCATAACAAACCGAAGCTTTACACTTAGTATTTTTTACATGATTGAAAACAAAAAAGGCTCGTACAAGCCCTATTTTGTTCGGTATGAGACGAACTAGAGTTCTCAGAAAGGGTCTGCTCGAAATCATCCTCGGAACTATCCTCGAGAGCTTTCTTAGCTTTGTCCTCGATCATTCTTTGCATCGAAGTTAACGAGCCGAGATATTCTCATACCCGTTGACTTGCTCGAGGGTCATCCTTCGAGATTTCCACCGTTCATGCTCAGCCAAAAGTGTAGAATGAGCCTCAGCGGCCACTATATCATTAAGAGCTTCATCCAGGTCGGCATGAACCTTCTTTAGCTTCTCCTCTAACTTGAACTTCATGTCAATTAGAGTAATTCGAACCTCATTGACAGATGCCAGTTCGGTGTGAAGAGCATCGTTGGCCGTGATAGTATCCTCGAGCTAGCTCTTAAGCTTATCACTGATCCGGGCGAGAGTCTCGGCCTTTTCTTCCATTATCCTCAGCTTCTCCTTCTCAGCTGTTCTTTCGGCTTCGAGCTACACAGACTTTTCTATCGCTCTCTCAAAGACGTGACGCCGATCGAGTTGAGCTGCTCTCTTGCAGTTGGGCGATAGTAGCCTCAAACTCACCCAGTTTGGTAGCAAAATTAGCGTTCTCTCGGCTAAGGGTTTTGTTATCCCTGTCCAGGAGCTTGTTCCGTTCGACTGCATCGTCGAGTTCGGTCTTTAAACAAAGGTTCTCAGCTTTGGCAGCCTCAAGCTCAGATTGAAGATTTTGGGGAGCGACTGCTCAGCTCAGTTGATCCTCTTTTTCCTACAAGAGAAGTTTGAACTTCTCGGTCTCCCGACCCTGAGCATCTAGCTGGGCCTTCAAATCATCCACTAAGTGTTGGGCTCGGACGAAGCCTTCATTGATGAGCATAACACTCTGCAAAGTAAAACAAACAAAGATATAAAAATCGATAAACGAAAATGAATGTCACGACCCAACCCTGTAGGCCGTGACTAGTGCCCGAGCTGGACACTCGTATACATACCTATTAGCTATAATCGGTCCACAACTAACATGGTAAGAAACTTATATATAAAAAGGCAAGAGTCGTCTACCCAACAAAGTATATATATCAAGACAACCCTTTTTTGTGGGGTCATAACTACCACGAAAAATATCGTACTAAGCCGGAAGGCTATCATTAAATA
>NC_081342.1:48270911-48284623 GCF_029784015.1 Lycium ferocissimum | reverse complement strand
CATGATTAATCGTTCTTCATAGTTACTTTCTTATATTTGGAAAAATCATAGAAAGAAATAATCTTTATTTATCGGGGAAATAGTAGTAGATTCATATAGAGATTAAGTGCATTCATATAATGATCCATTAGAAGTATATCAAGATCAATACCCATGATCATACACTCTATCTAAAGGGGACACAACCTTAGTTTCTTTTACCATAAATTCACAACCAAAGCAATAGTTAGCAATTAGTTACTAAAAACCCAACTTTTACCAAAATCATCAGATTAAGACATTAGACCTAAACATAGCATTCTACGACTTTAGTAAACTTTTCACACCATATTCCCTGTGGGAATCGACCCCAACCTTGTTGGGTTACTATATTTGACAACGTCCGCGTTATACCAATAATAGGTGTAATTTGAGCGTATCAACCGTTATCACAAGTTATCTCGGCCGGGATGCCGAACCGACAAATGATATGATCCCATATGAAGTTAATAACCTTCTTCTCTCTAACTTTCTCAAAAGCCTGCGCTTCAACCCATTTTGAAAAGTAATCGGTCGTAAATAAAATAAAATGAGCCTTACACAGGGCCTGGCGAGGACCGATGATATCCATTCCTCACTTCATAAATGGCCAAGGGGACAAGACCGGGTGCAGTAACTCCCCCGGTTGGTGTATCATGACGTGCATGCTTTTGGCACCCATCACATTTACAGACAAAACTTTTCGCGTCCTCCTCCATTCGGTTCCAATAATATCCTGCTCTGATGATCTTCCGAACCAAGGCTTCAGCGCCGGAGTGGTTATCGTAGGTTCCTTCGTGGACTTCTCTCATTACATAGTCCATTTCTCCGAGTCCCAAGCATTTAGCCAGAGGTCCGAAAAAAGACCGGCGATATAACTGATCGTCTACCAAACAAAATCGGGCCGCTTTGGTACCTCGATTCTTTTGGGTCGTTTGGGAGTTTTCCATCGCGCAAGTAGTCGATGTATTTGTTTCGCCAATCCCATGTCAGAGCCATTGCATTTATCTCGACATGACCATTTTCCACTGCCGAGTTCATCAATTAGACAACCGTGCCAGAATTGAACTCTTCCGCTTCAACCGAGGAGCCTAAGTTGGTCAATGCATCCACCTCGTTGTTCTGCTCCCTCGGTACGTGTTGCATGGTCCATTCTTTAAATCGATGCAATAGTACTTGAGTTTTTTCCAAGTATCTTTGCATTCGTTCATCCTTGACCTCGAAGACGCCATTGACTTGGTTCATGACCAGGAGAGAGTCACATTTGGCTTCGATCACTTCGGCTCTCAAACTCCGAGCCAATTCTAAACCTGCAATCATAGCCTCATACTCGGCTTAATTGTTAGTCAATTTCATAGTGCTGATTGATTGTCTAATGACGTCACCGGCGGGGACCTTAAGAACAATGCCCAACTCGGTACCTTTTAGGTTCGATGCCCTGTCTGTATGTAGGGACCAGATACCTGAAGCCTTTCCTGGTTAACAAAAACTTTTTCTCTACCTCGGGAATCATGGCGGGGGTAAAGTCTGCTACAAAATCGGCTAAGATTTGAGATTTAATAGCCGTTCTAGGCTTATACTCGATATCATAACCGCTAATCTCTACGACCCATTTGGTCAACCTACCCGATAGCTCTGGTTTATGCATGACATTTTTTAATGGGTAAGTAGTTACTACACATATGGGATGGCATTGAAAGTAAGGTTTTAGATTTCTCGAAGCACTTACCAATGCCAAAGCTAACTTTTCGAGGTGTGGATAATGGGTCTCCGCATCTCCTAACGTCCTACTCATATAATAGATTGGAAATTGTGTACCTTCTTCCTTTCGGACCAGAACGCCGCTTACCGCCACCTCGGATACTGCTAAGTATAGAAATATTTGTTCATCCGCCTTTGGTGTGTGGAGCAAGGACAGGCTGGACAAGTACCGCTTCAATTCTTGCAAGGCCTTTTGGTATTCCGGTGTCCAAACGAAGTCATTTTCTTTCTTAGCAGGGAGAAGAAACGGTGACTTTTATCTGATGACCTCGAGATGAATCGGCTCAAAGCTGTTATCCTCCCGGTCAGTCTTTGTACTGCCTTGACATTGTTTACCACTTCGATGTCAGGCTTTGATTTTGTCCGGGTTAATTTCAATCCCCCGGTTTGATACCATGAAACCCAAAAATTTACCCGATCGGACCCCGAAGGCACACTTCTCCGAGTTCAGCTTCATGTTGTATTTGCGAAGTACATCAAAGATATCCTACAAATGTTTTAAAAGGTCCTCTGTTTCTAGGGACTTGACTAACATGTCATCAATATAAACTTTCATTGTTTTACCTATCTGTTCTTCGAACACTCAGTTAAATAGGCGTTGGTAAATTGCTCCAGCATTTTTTAACCCAAATGGCATGACATTGTAACAATAAGTCCCATACCAGGTAATAAAAAAAGTTTTCTCTTGATCTTCCGGGTGCATCGGAATCTGGTTGTACCCGAAGTAGGCATCGAGGAAACTTAACATCTCATGCCCGGCCGTCGCATCAATCATTCGGTCGATGTGAGGTATGGGGAACGAATCCTTCGGGCATGCTTTGTTTAGATCTTTATAATCAACGCACATTCTAAATTTATTATCTTTCTTCGGCACCATGACGACGTTAGCTAGCTAGTCCGGGTATTTTACCTCCCGGATAGAGCCTATTTTTAAAAGCTTTGTTACCTCATCTTTTACGAAGGCATGTTTTGACTCGGCCATTGGTCCTCTTTTCTGTTTTACCAGAGTGAACCGCCTATCGAGGCTGAGCTTTTTCATTCGGGTGGCACACATGTCATGTTTATATGGGACCACGCAAAACAATCGGCATTAGCTTGAATAAATTTAATTAACTTGTTCCTAAGCTCCGAAGTTAACCCCGTGCCCAGGTATACCTTTCTATCCGGTAGATTGTCACGACCCAACCCCGTAGGCCGTGACTAGTGCCCGAGCTGGGTACCCATACGAACCCGTTAACCATAATCAGCGTATAAACAGATTATACACACATAAAAGTCGGACATTAGACCATAGCGGCGAATCGATCTTATACGTACAAAAGTGAACCGTCGCCCCCAAAATCTATCACAAATACATATATACATATCGCGCGCAAATGATATCACATATAAGCCAAAGAAGGCTATCGGGAATACGGGGACGTCCAAAACACAAATCACACGGACATGACCGAAGAGTGACTACCCATACCCATACATATATGTCTACGGACCTCTAAGAATAATAACGAATCATATGACGGGACGAGGCCCCGCGTGCCCCGTGAATAAACATATACACATATATACGATAAGAATCGGGACCAAGGTATAGGCTCCCGAACAAGGGAGCACTCAGACAAGGCCGAACAGAATCCTAAGCCGGTGAATCATCCAAACAAGTATACGTACCTACGCGGCATGAAACGCGACCCACGAAGAAAGGGGTGGGTCACATTTTAATATGTCGAGTATGCAAAAGCATGAAATATAGTAAACAGGGTCATAATCAAAACCAGAAGTACAGAAAGTAAATGCAATATCCAGAATATCAAAATGCTTACTCATAAAAAAACATAAATCATGCATGGGGCTCTTAGAATATGGTCGCCCGCCTGTCATTGGCGCCATAACACATCATACTCCAGAAGATTTTATATCTCTGAACCTGACACATCACATAGCACATCATAACGCCATAACACATCATAACGCCAAATATACTCGATACCCGGCCCTCTAGCGAGGCTCGGCGAACCGGACACATCATACTCCGAAATATATCATAGTGCGCACGAAACATAACCGGCCCGGGACTCGATGGCGGATGTAAATACAGAATGCACGAGCAGAGTCGTGAGTAACCATATGCAACTTAAAAACATTTTTCAAAGACTCGATAGAATAATCAAATGAGCCGTCATTTAAAAACCAAGGCGATAGTCAAATCAGGTTCTTCCGAGTGTCGTTCGAGAACATATCAAATAGAACTTTAGGACTCATAGATACGTATCAAACCATATGAAATAACTTATGGAAATTAGGGGCATAATCGTCTTTACAAACTCGATAGAGAAGTAGGTAGTCGACGTTCGAAGTTTAAGACGATAGCCACACTTAATCCTTTCAAAAGTCGTTAGTATTACACAAGGAAAGTCTCGGGGCCCACGGACGAGTATCAAACCAATCCGAGTCCATCTAGGAAAGTTGGAGACCTTATTCATTATAGAATCTCTACGAACGTTTCGAAGCGATCCGAGCTCGTCTATGAAAGTTACGGTCATTCGTAGTTATAAGATCCTTTAAAAACAACATTCTTTATGCAACATTTGAAATCCACCGTACAAAAGACTTAAAAACCATAATTTGACCATATTAAGAACGTTAACATCAAGAAGCGAATAAGAGTCGTATATGTGCTCGGATCTTGAGAATGGAGTTACCCCGAGACCCGTATCCTAGCCTAATTACAACTAAGACATGCCAAAAGAAAGAAAGGGTAAGCTTCACATACCTCGTACGCCCCTCGAAACTAATCCGTGCTTACGTCGCGGACTTCCCAAGATCTACAATATGTCATTAAATACCAAACATTAGCTAAAGGCATTTAGGAACCCGATTCCAAGCGAACACCAAATTCTACGAGAAATTTGGGCGACATTTCCTATAAATACAACCCCGAGAATTCGACTCGGCCAAATTCATCAACAACAATACCAACAATCATTTCAAAACGCATTCTAACATTAAATACACTTTTCTACATAATTCAACAACATCCCATTATATTCAATCCAACTACTTACATTCTAACCAACCTCCACATTCGTACGTTCAACTACTAATCCGAAACCATTCAAATAATATTCAAGAACACTTTAAACAATTCACACAATATTTCAAACAACCCAAACAATAACCCAACTCACCCGAATTCATCCCCAAACCCGAGAACAACACAACACATTCCTCACTTCCGAGTTCATGGATTACACCAACAATTCACACATTAACAACGTCATTTTCACCAATGTAAAAATTACATAAGAATCACATTAAGGTGCCAAACGTCCCACATCAACTACAACTTCAACTTAGATCATTAAATCCTTATTATCAACATAGAATTTCACTACGACAACAATCAACATACTAAATAGAATTGATCCATTCTTTGTCATACACTATGACCTATTTTCTACCATCACCATACACACACATATAGATGATTCTCATCCATTTCTTTACACTACAACAACCAAACATGCTAGCCAGGATTAATTCATCACTTCAACACCACATCACATGTACACGGCTATACACCATGCACACGGCCTCAACTTCAACATGCCATATTTCATGAATTTCATCCATTTTTACATATTACAACACACATAAACCATCCATAACATATGAATTCAAGATTAAACCTTACCTTTCTTCTTAACTTCACAACTTAACTAAGGTTGGCAAAGGATGAAAACGAGCGGTTTGTCGACTCAAACAACAACTCCACGTTAACAAGGACCCTTCAATTAGTGGGTTTGCTAGAAGAAACTAATTTTTTTTATGGCTATTTCTTGGTCTTGAATTTTTGCACCATGGCCGAATATGGCCTTCTTGTTCTTTCTCCAATCTTCTTGATTTTTCTCTAAGTATGGAAAATGGAAAAGATGACTTATTAGTCATCTTTTATTACACATAATAACCATCCATGTGGCCCTTGGCCCACTCTAAGGTGGCCGGCCACATGGCCCCCTTTTTTTTTTTTTTTCCTTTTTCATGAACTAATTTCTTTCCAAAAATAACTTTTGACCCCAAATTTTCTTAATATTCCATACCACCATATCATGGACAACTTATGTCTTAAAACAAAATTGTGGTTAAAAGTCTCGACTTTGTATCCCGGAATAGTCTTGTCCCTAACTTATCGTAGTTAACTCGGATTATCCCAATGTACAAAATACGGGTTATAACATTCTCCCCCCCCCCCTTTTAGAACATTCGTCCTCGAATGTTAAACTAGTCTTACAGGGTCGTATAAGTATTTCGGGGGAGTTTCTTTTATAGCCGTCACATACAGTTCATTAATTAGTCAACATAACCCATCCGAAAATTTAGATTACCTGAAGACATAGGATATAAGTAGGAACACGTATTCTTCATTTCTTCCCCGATATTGTTCCGCCACAATACTTTAACGGAAGTTATGTTTTTAATACGTAATCTCTTCACCTGACGATCCAGTATGGCTATAGGCTGCTCCTTGTAGACTAATGCCTCTGTTACCTGGATATCATTTAGGGAAAATACCCTGGAGGGATCGTCTATACCTTTACGAAACACTGACATGTGGAAGACTGGATGCACGGCTCCCAAATCAGACGGTAGGTCTAATTCATAGGTAACCTTGCCTATCCACGGACAATCTGATAAGGCCCAATATACCTCGGACTGAGCTTCCCTTTTCTGCCGAATCTCATAACACCCCTCAAGGGTGACGCTTCCGAAGATACCCGATCGTCGACTTGAAACTCTAGGTGTCGACGTCGACTATCTGCATATGACTTGGTCGGCTTCGTTTCGCTAATAACCGCTCCCGAATAGAGTTTCACTTTGCCGGCTACTTGCCGAATCATATACGGCCCCAATTAATTTAGTTTTTCCAACATCGAACAAATTTACGGTGACTTGCACTTCACCTTACACGAAGCCTCGTACGGCTAACGCGGATACTAGAATGGTAGCTATTATTATAAGCGAACTCGACAAGTGGCAAATGGTCATCTCGGCTACTTCTGAAATCAATGACACAGGTTCGCAACATATTCCCTAGCATTGAATAGTACGTTCGGTCTGCCCGTCAGTCTGAGAGTGACATACTGTATCGAGATTCATTTGCAGTTCAATGGCCAACGTCATTAGTCCTTACATCCTTGTTACCACTTACTTTTACATTCCGAGTGCTCACCCATCATGACTTTGTCGCTAGCGCGTATTATGGTTATGTCCTTCAACTATTCCTCCTAGGTCCTTCCCAGGGCTACTTATCCAAAGTATGTATACATAATGGTTCTGCACCCTACGCTCTCATTCACAGTGCAGCTATACTTATGGCAACTTATCATTCGAGTTCAAACTAAATCTTTGGGCTCTTACTACGATTTTTCCTTTAACTTCCTACCACAACCGTTTCTTTAACCTTTATCTCTCAAACCTTGCAATACAACCCAAAAGCATAGGGCTACGAAAATTCTTGCTCCCTTCCGATTCTCTCATAACACAAGTATATGTGTTTTTGATTTCCTTGTGTTGGCGATTATTTCGAACTCGGCTCCAAGTTAATGAATTTCCCTTCGGGGCATAAGAACGCCATAACCTCTTTCAAGTTCATTATGTCTCCCCCCTTTTTAAGGGGTCCTAATACACCAATAGTTTTTGGATATACGTAAGCCCTCGGCACTTATTCTTCGGAAGTTAGAAATCTTTTAGCACCGTTGCACCGCCTAATCTTTCTTTCCTTTACTTCTCATTTTTCGTTGTGGTCATTATTCTTTCGTTCCACATGCCGAAGTCTATCTCCAATTCTACACAATCCTCTTTGGTTCCGTATCCAAACACTCCCTCTTTCTCCCACGCCTTTTCTTGCATTTTTATCCAAATCGCGCCGTACTTTACTCTTTCGCTTTTCCGACATTTCGTCACCTTACCTATTGTCTACTTACTTTCTTTCTTTCCCAAATATCATTTTCTTAGAACTTTCAAGCTCAATCCGTAGCGAAAACAAGATCGGCTTCTTGCCTTATAACATTTATGCCATTTTTATTTTCTTTCACCGGAACTTCTTACCCGTCTGATTAATGCCTTCCAATATGCCTCAACGTCGATTGCTAGGATTCACTATAGCCATGTATGGGATATCATATACATACGTATACATAATTGCTACCATCTTATTCACAAAATATTTCCAACACTATTCGACTTATCCTGTTTCTAAAGCTGTATTGCACCTTCCTCCTTTTTCTTTAGTTCGCCCGCACTCATTCTACACGACCTCTTAAGGTTTACGCCACTCATCGCGACTCTAATTTTTTCCTTAGATAAACCTAGCTTCTCATTTGCTCCTTACGTCCGAATTTGTAAGACGCCGAAAACTTTCCGGAGGTCACCCATCCTAAGATTGCTCCCACTCCAGCACGCTTAACTTTGGGACTCTGATGAAATTCGATGCTCTAACGTTAGTATGATCGCGTCGACCTCGTCGCGTGACCTTCAGCACATAATCTGGAGTAAGTTGAAGTCTGGACAGATTCCAAAACGTTCTCATAACACATCTCCCGCCGAATTAGAAAGGGTCCCGTACTTCAATCAATAATTGTCTAATACTTGTAGGCATTCCAAATTCTCAGTTAGGTGGCACTTATATTCCAACGATAAGGGTCCAAAGTTCTCTTGAAATAGTACCCTTACCTCAACCTACACCATCTGCTTCTTCTGATGAAATTATATTGCACCATCTGTTCCTTAGGCCTACCGTCTTTGTCGTTTAAAGATTCCATTATTTTCGAGGTGAAGTCGTGTGCACGCAGTACCCCTTTATGCCTCATGCCTTTTCACCCTTACTATGTATCCAACACAGGCTTCCAACTTACCCAGAACACACCAAATCCGTCTTAACAATGGTCTTGTCATATCATCCTGTCGTCGTACTACACCTTTAAATTCATAACTATGTGTTCCCTTTTCGTTCCCTATTTGTACTCACTCAATTACGTTTATCTTGGGTACCCCTTTAGTATCCCTTTACTGTATTCCTCCAGTCCATGTCTATCCTTTTCTTTTCGGCGCACGAGGAATTTTACAACACCGCCATATCTTCCGGAAAATACTACACCTACATAACCCCTTTCTCACTTTCAAAGCATATTTTGTTCCTCCCTATTTGTTCTTATCATACCAATCATTCCCTAGCACTCATTTTACCTCGTTATTCACCTTTCCCGAGCAGAGTCGTGAGTAACCATATGCAACTTAAAAACATTTTTCAAAGACTCGATAGAATAATCAAATGAGCCGTCATTTAAAAACCAAGGCGATAGTCAAATCAAGGTTCTTCCGAGTGTCGTTCGAGAACATATCAAATAGAACTTTAGGACTCATAGATACGTATCAAACCATATGAAATAACTTATGGAAATTAGGGGCATAATCGTCTTTACAAACTCGATAGAGAAGTAGGTAGTCGACGTTCGAAGTTTAAGACGATAGCCACACTTAATCCTTTCAAAAGTCGTTAGTATTACACAAGGGAAAGTCTCGGGGCCCACGGACGAGTATCAAACCAATCCGAGTCCATCTAGGAAAGTTGGAGACCTTATTCATTATAGAATCTCCTACGAACGTTTCGAAGCGATCCGAGCTCGTCTATGAAAGTTACGGTCATTCGTAGTTATAAGATCCTTTAAAAACAACATTCTTTATGCAACATTTGAAATCCAACTGTACAAAAGACTTAAAAACCATAATTTGACCATATTAAGAACGTTAACATGAAGAAGTGAATAAGAGTCGTATATGTGCTCGGATCTTGAGAATGGAGTTACCCCGAGACTCGTATCCTAGCCTAATTACAACTAAGACATGCCAAAAGAAAGAAAGGGTAAGCTTCACATACCTCGTCTGCCCTCGAAACTAATCCAGGCTTACGTCGCGGACTTCCCAAGATCTACAATATGTCATTAAATACCAAACATTAGCTAAAGGCATTTAGGAACCCGATTCCAAGCGAACACCAAATTCTACAGAAATTTGGGCAGCATTTCCCCTATAAATACAACAACCCCGAGAATTCAGCTCGGCCAAATTCATCAACAACAATACCAACAATCATTTCAAAACGCATTCTAACATTAAATACACTTTTCTACATAATTCAACAACATCCCATTATATTCAATCCAACTACTTACATTCTAACCAACCTCCACATTCGTACGTTCAACTACTAATCCGAAACCATTCAAATAATATTCAAGAACCCTTTAAACAATTCACACAATATTTCAAACAACCCAAACAATATCCCAACTCACCCGAATTCATCCCCAAACCCGAGAACAACACAACACATTCCTCACTTCCAAGTTCATGGATTACACCATCAATTCACACATTAACAACGTCATTTTCACCAATGTAAAAATTACATAAGAATCACATTAAGGTGCCAAACGTCCCACATCAACTACAACTTCAACTTAGATCATTAAATCCTTATTATCAACATAGAATTTCACTACGACAACAATCAACATACTAAATAGAATTGATCCATTCTTTGTCATACACTATGACCTATTTTCGGCCATCACCATACACACACATATAGATGATTCTCATCCATTTCTTTACACTACAACAACCAAACATGCTAGCCAGGATTAATTCATCACTTCAACACCACATCACATGTACACGGCTATACACCATGCACACGGCCTCAACTTCAACATGCCATATTTCATGAATTTCATCCATTTTTACATATTACAACACACATAAACCATCTATAACATATGAAATCAAGATTAAACCTTACCTTTCTTCTTAACTTCACAACTTAACTAAGGTTGGCAAAGGATGAAAACGAGCGGTTTGTCGACTCAAACAACAACTCCACGTTAACAAGGACCCTTCAATTAGTGGGTTTGCTAGAAGAAACTAATTTTTTTTTATGGCTATTTCTTGGTCTTGAATTTTTGCACCATGGCCGAATATGGCCTTCTTGTTCTTTCTCCAATCCTCTTGATTTTTCTCTAAGTATGGAAGATGGAAAAGATGACTTATTAGTCATCTTTTATTACACATAATAACCATCCATGTGGCCCTTGGCCCACTCCAAGGTGGCCGGCCACATGGCCCCTTTTTTTTTTTTTTCCTTTTTCATGAACTAATTTCTTTCCAAAAATAACTTTTGACCCCAAATTTTCTTAATATTCCATACCACCATATCATGGACAACTTATGTCTTAAAACAAAATTGTGGTTAAAAGTCTCGACTTTGTATCCCGGAATAGTCTTGTCCCTAACTTATCGTAGTTAACTCGGATTGTCCCAATGTACAAAATACGGGTTATAACATAGATGTACGAACAAAATGATCTGCTCTAACTCCTCCACGGTAGATTTGGTTGCATCCGAATCATCCGGTAATACGAACGATCTGGGCACACCGAAATCATCCTCTTCACTGCCCAGGTCTGTTTGCTTCTGCTCATCATTCGAACCTGCAATCTTTAATTTCTATTTGGCGTTCTTATCTTTGATTGGCTCGCTATCCCTTTGAATTGGTTTCTTGGAAACGAAGGGAGCTTCTTCGACCGCAAACATTTCCCTTGCTTCGGGTTGCTCACAACGGAAAGTTTTTATCCCTTTCGGGGTGGGAAACTTCAACAACTGGTGTAATGTCGATGATACTTCCCTCATGCTATGAATCCACGGTCTGCTAAGTAAAGCATTGTATTTCATATCCCCTCGATAACGTAGAACACAATCACGACAATCAAGTATAGTCCCGTCGACGTTAAAAGGCAAAGTAATTTCTCCCTTCGTAGTTTCACTTGCCATATTGAATCAGCTGAGCACCCGAGCTACCAGAACGATCTGGTCCAGTAATTTCAGTTGCTCCACCACTCTCTATCAGATAATGTTGGCCAACCTACCTGGGTCAATCAAAATACGTTTAACCTGAGATTTAAAAACAAGAATAGAAATTAATAATGCATCATTGTGCGGTTGAATGATGCCTTTTGTATCCTCATCGTTGAAGGAGATGGAACCCCCGGGTGTGTAATCCCGGGTCCATTTTTCTCGTCACAATCGAGACCTTTGTTCTTTTCATCACCGGTCCTAGTGGTGTATCCGTTCCTCCGATTATCATATTGATTACATGTTGAGGCTCTTCGGGCTCGACCTTTTTGTGATTTTCCTTTCCTTTATAGTGGCTTTTGGCTCGCTCACTCAGGAATTCTCGAAGGTGGCCATTTTTCAGCAACTGAGCCACCTCTTCCCTTAGTTAGCGACAGTCCTCGGTCCTATGACCATGAGTCTCATGATACTCACACATCACGTTCGGATCCCTTTGGGATGGGTCGGATCTCAATGGCCTTGGCCACATGGGCTCACGTGATGTGCATCCATATAGCCGAGACAATGGACGTGTGTTGATGTTGAAGTTGTCGATAACCTCGCATATCTCTATTGTTAATCGAACCACCGGCATCACTTCTAAATAACAACCCTTTAAGTTGACCCACGATCAGCTCGCTTATCGCCTTTACTCGAGAGATGGCTAGGGTCATTTCGTGTTTTATCCGACCTAAAGTCGGATTTCTCCGTTTGAGAATATGGTCGATATCTTTACCTCGATGGCCATATCTCCGGTTCATAATTTCTTCTCGAACTTTCGAATTCGGCTTATTTAAATTGGGCCGGGAGTTCAAGCGATCATCTCGTTACACCTCGTAAAATTTCGCGTTACTAAGGCCGTTATACGCTTAATGTGAGCTCAAGGAGGAGCAACTATTACAAGTATAAAGGATGAAATTCTTCACCGTATTAGTACGAGGATAGCATGAGTATGATATTTGGAATTCGTACAAGTATGATTTTTGATACGTTAAAAGATATATAACCCTCGTAATCGTAAGTTGAGGTGGGGTCCACATGTCGAGATTTTATAAAGGACATATGACAAGTTATATGGATAATATATGTGAAGTTAAACACAACTCAAGAAGGATACTTGAGCCAAATCCAAGTGGAAGCCCTCCAAAAAGATGTTTTTAAGTTACGTTTTCGGGTGATATGACTACGGGAGGCCATAACCCCATCATTATTTGGGAATTTGGGAAACTCCATAAATAAAAGTTGTAGATAATTGAAATACCTTTCCAACCATAGGTCGTGAGCCTTCATGTGACATAGGGATAAAAAGTTATGGACGTTTTAACGAGAAAGGTAACGCCGGGGATGGGCTCGACCAACCCGACTCAAGGTCGCGGGAACCGATCCAAGACCCATATATAAGGGATAAATTCATATGAATTCATTCATTTAAACATAAAGCAGTCCACAAACTTTTAGAGAGAGAGAGAGATGAGAGTTAGAGAGAGAAAGTGGAGAATCGATCAAGTTCGAGGCCCCGAATCCCGAGGCTCGTGAAGGATAAAGTGTAGTACGAGTTGTCGTTGTCGTTTTAAGCTAAATATTGATCTTGGGGGATGATGTTTTCATGGTTGAGCTGCTACAAAGGTATGTATAAGATTCCTTTTATGTTATTAAAGTGTTTATTTAGAGTTTTAACGGATTAGAACGGAGGAAATAATGTTAAAAGCTCGTTTGGCATTTTTGGGGAGTTTATAAAGGTGGGGCTGTTTCAGTGGAGTTAAATGGATGGAAGTATCTGAGTTATGATGTATATTGATTGTCGATATTGTTGTTTGATGTTGTTGCTGATAATTTAGCTGAATTGGATTTTCGGGTTTGTCTAGTTTATAAAGGAAATGCTGTCGAAATTCCGTTAGAAATAGAGATAAGTTTAAGGGATTGATTATAAGGATATATATATTGGATTGATTGTTGGTAAATTAATATTGTTGATAGATTTGCGT
>NC_081342.1:48250535-48270811 GCF_029784015.1 Lycium ferocissimum | reverse complement strand
ATCGCTTGTTCGTTCTCCTTAATGCGCTTTTGTCTATACCTTCAATGGAATTCATATCGACATTAGCTATGTCATCGTAAAAACATACTTACTAAAGCTATAGAAATTCGGGCAAAGATCTCTTTTGTTTATACTACTTCCCACCACATTCCATATCAACTCCCAACATTCATAATAATCATTACAATATCGCTAACAACAAATCGTCATTCATTCATCTTATTCGCATCTCGAAATTCTATCTCGATTCCCCATAATTATGACTAAAAGTCCATCGTCGCATTCTTTCGCATCCATTACTTATTTCATATTCTATAAGTCATTTATAACGTATTTATATCATCAACAAACTCATTTCTATGATTCAAGCCAACTACCATTCAATAATAACATTTTTTTTTCATCCATTTGATGACCCATTTGTGGTACTCTTCTACAATCCGCGAATCTCTATTTATAAATACTTCAAATAGCATGTAAAGGTCATGAACTTTACCTTAAATAGTAGAGAAATAATCCTTGAATGATAATACACCCTCTTGCACAAAACCCTAGTTCTTCCTTCTTGAGATTTCTTGACCTTAATAGCTTTAATGGAGTTTCTTAGGCTTGATTCTCCTCAAATCTTGTTATCAATCCTTGATCTCCTTAGTTTTCTTGTGGATGAAATGTTTCCTTAGTTTTCTTGTGGATGAAATGTTTGGAAGGTTCTAGAGGTATGGAGGGGTTGAAGATGTGAATGGGAATGAAATAAATGAAGTGAGATCACATTTAAAGACTTGGAACATCTTCAGTCGTCGGGACTTCCACGGACTGTTCCACGGTCCGTGGAACCTAGTGTTGGTCGTGAAACTGGTCGTGGTTCACGACCAGCTGACCATCCTTTCGCGGCAGCTCCATCGAACCATTCCACGGTCCGTGGAACATTATATGGGTCGTGGAAGTGGTCGTGGAAATCACTGCTTCCGCCAAAGTTGTTCTCGTCGTTTCGTTTGATCTCCAATCCTTATGGAACCATCTTAGCACTTGTTTACCACTTCATTATAAATCTAGGGGATTTTATAGCTCTTCTCCATAATAACCTTGAGGCATCATTAACTCAATACTCCTAGTTTGCATCCAACACACTAACTTATAACTCGATTCCCTTAACAACTTTCTTTCTTCAAGTCTAATATCCTTGGAAATCTTAATTAGAGTCATCGCATACTATTTCTTGCTTGTCCGTACTTCTTATACGCCATATCTTTCGTGAGTCTATTCACTGTATGCTAAGGGAAAATTTCCAAGGTGTAACATTAAGGTTTTGGAGTCATATGAATCGGTGGAAGTAAGCTCGTCAAAGGAATTGGAATTTGAGTCATGTTTTTGGAAGATTTCGTATCATTTGAGTTATAAATTATTTTTAAATGCCTTGATGGGGAGCTATAGGGCCCCTTATATGGCTAATTAAGTTTTACACAAGTGCCAAGAAGGTTCCATAAGGATTGGAGGTCAAACGAATCGAAAAGAACACATTTTCGCAAAATCGGGAAAAAATTAGCAATATGCGGCCACAAACTCAGTATGCTGGGCTGCATATTGGCTGAAAAATCCGTATTTTGGGAGAGTCCAACTGCACCCCCGCATTGTGGAGGGAGTATGCGGCCGCATACTCAGTATCTTTGAGCCGCATACTCACCGCAACACGGAGCGGTGGGGCAAATTGCACACCTTTTTAAACCCCAAAAGATCCTATTTTCATACCAACCTCCCACATTTATTTCCCCATATTAAAAGAAGGTTCTTGAGATTTCTTGAAGGATCCCTAATGTTCTAAACCTTTCTATATCATCAAGAGAGAAGATCAACATCAAAACCCCAAAACTAATCCATGGAAGGTGATGGTTCTTGCTTCTCTTCAAAGTTGTGATGAACTTGGTCTTGAAAGGAGTTGAGGAGGGTGAAGTTACTCTAATCTAAGGCATGTTCTTCCTATTATTTATGTGATGGAGTTGACGTAAAGGTTTAGTAATCCTTGGAAAGGAAAAGAATTAAAGTGGAGAAGTCATAAAGTGTTGAAGTGAAGAAGATGACTATGAGATGAAATTGAAAAAGGGATTTTGGATAAATTTGAGATTGAATTGAATGTAACTTCTTGAATATGGTATTATGAATGTTATTATTGTCGTTTGGTAGTTGATTTGTAATTTTGTGGAAGTTGATAAAATAGGGAAATCTTTGCCCAAATTTCGTTAGCTCGTTAATTACACTAGTTTGAACTTAAGAATGTTTTCAAGACTTAACCTTAGTATGAATCCTCTTGAATGTAGATTTACGAGCTTGGGAGGAGAACGTTATGTAGTTAAGGAGTCCTAAAGGTATGTGAAGGCTATCCTTTTCCTTCTTTTGGCATGTCTTTGATGTAAGTTAGACATAATAAAAGTCCTAAGCTTGATTATATTCATGATAACCGAGAATGTCCTTGATTCTTATTCACCCCTTGATAGTAGAGCTTGTAAGCATAATGAAGAGTCATTTTGTACGACTTTTGTATTCCAGATAAGTTGCTAGTAATTTCCAGGATGACATAAGGTATACGACGATAGTTGGGGCATAGAGTTACAATGTGTTATTCAAGTGAATTCAAATACGTACCTTAATTGAAAAGTTGTCGTTTACAAAACAAACGTAGGATTTGGTTCTCCAGATAAGGTATAGTTAATCATGTAACTTCCTGAACACTATGGTGTACTTCCCGAAGGACTTATATGCACTTAGTATTCATTCGACATTTAAAAGTTAAATAGAAATGTGATAGTACTTTATGTAAGTTGAGGATGGACAACATGTACATTATATATGGATCGGGTTGCACGTTCCGCAACATATACATTATATATGGATCAGATTGCACGTTTCGCAACATATGCATTATATATGGATCGGTTGCACGTTTGGCAACATATTCATTATATATGGATCGGGTTGAACGTTCCACAACATATACGTTATATATGGATTGCGTTCACAACATATACATTGTATATGGATCGGGTTGCACGTTCCATAACATAGGGCCAGATAACTTTAAGATAATAAGATAATCAAGTTATAGCATTAAATATGAAAGCAGTTGAGGTTTCCAGAGTATTAGAGTACATGTATACGTATGTGTATACTAAGAGTACTTCGATACGTCAAGGTGCCAGGTTATATTCTTATCTTCTCCTCTTATGACATACGTTTATTGTATTATGCTTCATGCCTTACATACTCAGTACGTTATTCGTAATGACGTCCTTTTATTTATGGACGCTGTGTTCATACCCGCACGTAGGCAGGGGGATGGATTAAATTCTTAGGTGCTTCATAAGCTACCTCTCAGGAGCGCTCCATTCAGCTCAGAGCTGCAGTCTTGTGGTACTATTCTTTTGTCTACATATGGGCATGGCGAGGTCCCGTCCCGTCCTTGTGATGTTATACACTCCTTGTATAGGCTCGTAGACAGATGTGTATAGTTAGAGGTCCTATAACCTTATCGGCTCATTTCCTGTTTATCATTCTTGGCAGACTTGTCGGCTTGTATACATATATATATATGGGCTTAGTTAATGATATTCATATAGACGAGCTATTATTTTGCAGATTTATGCTTCTTTAGATCATGATATTCATAAGTTATCTTTCATGACCCACCTAGAATGATAATGAGAAGTATGCTAAGAGGTGCTCAGTAGGTTAGCTCCGGGTACCCGTTATGGCCCTCCGGTTGGGTCGTGTCAAAAGTGGTATCAGAGCAGTTCGTCCTAGGGTGTGTCTACAAGCCGTGTCCAGTAGAGTCTTGTTTATGGGTGTGAAGCACGCCACTCTTATAAACAGGAGGCTGCAGGGCATTTAGGAACGATTGACCTTTCTTCCTCATCATAGATCGTGCGATAGAGCGATGGTATAAGAATTTCCCTTTTTCTAATCGTGTGTTACGTTTTTAGCGATGCCTGTGAAGAGAAAAGCAACAGCGGCCCAGAAGGACAAGACAGTGGAAGGTAGGAGGACTGAGCGATAACCGTCGACAGACATAGAAGAGAGTGAGTCCCAGAATGAGGTTCTATCTCAGACCTCTCATACTCCACCCATTTCAGAGGAGCACGAAGGAGCCTCAGCTCCAGCTCCAACACCCCCTGTTCCTCTACCATATGCCTTAGGCCAGGAGATGAGAGAGGCCATCCTTTTACTATCCCAGTTAGTAGCCGCTCAGGCTCAGCGGTAGGGTGCGGGCCATGGTGATAGGGGTCAGGGCAAGAAGGACAGGTTTTCAGGGTTTGACAGTGAGTTCAGATGTGGCCCAAGGCAGCAGTTTTCTAAACGCTCAGCTCATTCAGCAACTAGTGCGTCTTCATAGTTTCCTGGACCCAGGTTTGATATGGGCATGGCAGGGTCCTGTCCCGTCCTTGTAATGTTATGCACTCCTTGTAGAGGCTCGTAGACAGATGTGTATAGTTAGAGGTCCTATAACCTTATCGGCTCATTTCCTATTTATCATTTTTGGCATCCTTGTCGGCTTGTATACCTATATATATATGGGTTTAGTTAATGATATTCATATAGACGAGCTATTATTTTGCGGATTTATGCTTCTTTAGATCATGATATTCATAAGTTATCTTTCATGGCCCACCTAGAATGATAATGAGAAGTATGCTAAGAGGTGCCCAGTAGGTTAGCTCTAGGTACCCGTCATGGCCCTCTGGTTCGGTCGTGACAGAAGGAATTACTCAAAATTTCAAGATAAAAGTTTAATAGAAAGTTCAGTAATGAAGAAGCAGATAAAGATTGAGTATGATGGTACTCGAAATAGATATTGGACTATGATAAAAAGTTAAGTGAAAAATCCACCATGAGCTAGTTGTGTGGGTATGAAGTTTCAGCATCACAGAATGGTTAGGAAAGCATTGTACAGGGAATCCTTAAAGGCAAAAGTATTCGAGTCAGAATCTAGTAACATTTTGTCGATGGAAAGATGCAGAGTTATCAATTGAGGAGGACTAAAATGAATACACACTATTCGGAGGAATGCCATTATTTGATGATAGCAACCTACGATGAAAAAGAACAAATGTGTATGATGATGATACGAGAATTCCAGGCATAGAATATTTAGGAAATAAGAGAAATAAAGTCGCATTGTAAGTAAATGGAATGAGATGGACCTAAAAGAGGAACTAGAGGCTAGTGGCAGTAGTGAAAAAAAGAAGATAATGAGGAGTAAAGTTCGTGTAAGACAGCTTCATTGCATTACAATAAATAAGGATAGATCTAACACTGAAATGGATATGTCTAATCTGGAAGATAGCAGAAAGGTATAGAACCGTATACTACAGAGATGATATAAGTATATGAGAGGCTTGCTAAGATTACTCCAGAGCTTCAACTGGTGAAGTGTAGCATAGCCGAGGATAGCAATAGCAAGATAGGGTATATGGTGGGAAACCCGAGTAAAGATATAGTATCCTAAAAATGGTATATCTCTTAAATAAAAGCTCGAAGGAGGATTCAGGGAAGGAGTATCTCAGCTAGATGGATTCCTAAGACATCGAACCGACTTTATATTAAATATAGCAAGGGTAGATGTTCTGTTTAGAGGCAGCAAAGATGTATCATGACCTTGGTGGATTGATAGAAAGAACATATTACAGAGTTCGTGGCCCATTATAAATAAACATAAGTCTAAGAGACGGAAGTATCATATGGTTATCTCATTGAGGAATGAGGAAATGATCAGTATGGATTTTGTAATTATAAGGAATTAGGCAAGCTACATTTAGAATTATCTGAATATCTAGTAACTTTGGTTACCCGATTAAGATGTTCAATTCTCTACTAGCACATGAGGATCAGCACATTCAGAGAAACCTAAAGAATATAGATTACCCCAGTATTCTTTTCCACCTTGAGATAAGTAGGTAGGTAGAGCACACTTTTCTGACGTCCAAGGACATGTCATGGGCATGTATATTAGAACCTTGAAGAAAATTAGGACGACCAGTTAGCGTGGATTGAATTTGCATATGGTATTAGTCATCAATCCAATATCCACGTGGCTTGTATAAAGCTCTATAAGTGGTAGAATGTCAGATTGTTTGAAATTTGGAATCTCATCCTGAAGAAATTTATGAGAAGTAATAAGGAAGATACGTTGACCCTTGGATACCTTAGACTTCACAAGATGATAGTCGAAGGACCTATTGGATTTACCCACAGAATTGAAATCTGTATATTCAGTCTTTTACATGTCTATGCTTCGCAAGTGTATTGAGAAATGCCCCACAGTTGTACCAATTGATGATATTTGGAGTACAGAACAATTATCGTATGAGGAAGTCCCTACTACCATCTCAGATCGCCAAAGTTCTAGGATTGTGGATTGAAAACTAGAGATGTGGCCTTGGTAATAGTACTATGAAAGAATGTGAAGGTTGAAGAGATGACTTGAGAAGTTAAGAAAGATATGAGATCCAAGTATCCGCATTTATTTCCATTACTAAAGGGGATCTAGACTAAGACATTATAACCTTCAGGTTGGTAGTATTACAGCTACAGAGGAAGCTCTGCCAGAACTTCCATAAGATCTCTGAGAGTTTAACACATTCGAGGAAGAATGTTTCTAAGGGGGGAAGAATGTTACACCTTAAAAATTTCCTCGTTGTTTGTGTCATAAGTAAACAAATGTAAGCTCGGAGAGGTCATGGAACCCTTATAAGGTTAAGGAATATTTTTAATAAGTACTAAGAGAGGGTCTAAAGGTTTCAGAATCAAGCGAATCGAAGAAATTAAATTTGTTGAAATTTTGGAAAAATTTGGTAGAATTTTGGACAAGAAATTTTGGGTCAACTTGAGAGAGGTATATCTCCTAGAATACGAGGATTTATGGAATACATAACCTATGTAAGCTGAAGTTCAGCGAGTCTTCTTTCTAATGCAACTAGCAAATTACAATTTGGAGATGTACGGTGGGAGATACAGGCTGTCGAAAATCGATGGAACCGTCGTTATACATCGACGGTTCCGTCAATGTGAGGCGGTGGAGAGCTTTCTGGAATGTTATATATTGATCTATTGCGTGTTAAACCTCATTTTCCTCATACCAATAGACCCTAAGCTTCCAAATACACTCCACAACCCTCTCCTAATCCCTTCTCATCATCTAAGTAAGATGTGAGCCAGTAAAACCCAGGACTAGTTAGGATATCTTAGTAGCTCGTGTTGGCAGCAAGTTATTTGCCTTGTAGCTTGAAAGTGGAGTGTTACAGCTGGAGTTTCAGGACTAATAAGGTTTGGGTGAAGGACAAGCATTGGAATAAAGGATTCTTTCGAGTGGCGGCTTGACGAATAAGGTATGTAAGGTTTTCGCTATCGCTTCCCTTGGCACGAATCAATAGAACCCCTAGCGTGCATTATCAATCCATTCTAATCTATTCCGGATTTCCTACATTTTATAATATATATATATATATATTATGAAAAATACGTATTTTATAAGAAGTGCATATATTTTATGAAAGATGTATATTTTTCCGAAAATCCCTATTTTTTACGAAATTTTTTAATATTTTACAAAATTAAGTAAACGTCCCTAGCTAAGTCGTTCATTGACTCCTATTGAACTGTCCGTATACTTTATGAAAGATCCTTATAATTTTAATGTGAGTATTATCATTTTATTCATTCCTTGGCCTCGATATGTCTCCCATAATATATTCGGAGGTATAACGACCTTACGTCACTCCAAAAGGCCCAATGATACTTCTTTGACTCCTCATGCATTATGTATATATATGTATTGCACTATTTTACTACATCGCGCAACACTATAGTCGGCCGGGCAGGCACGTAGATGCGCACACCACTGCAGTGGGCATATTATGATGATACCCCGAATGCGAGATGATATGATATATGGATCGGGTTGCACGTTCTGCAACACTAACATGATTCATATAGATCGGGCTGCACATTCTGCAACACTAACATGATTTATATGGATCAGGTTGCATGTTCCGCAACACTAACATTATATGCGGATTAGGGTGCACGTTCCGCAACACTAACACTTATATCATATATGTATACTTGCATATCAAAAAAATTATTTTATCATGCATTGTATCTCGTACGATTTCCAGATGTCGTGTTTCTCCAATCCACATTTGTGTTATATTATGTCATTACTTCCCTGCCTTACATACTCAGTACTTTTATCCGTACTGATGTCCCATCCCACGAGACGCTGCATTTCGTGCTGCAGGTCCTGACAAACAGAGCGGAGGGCCTCTTCAGTAGGACTATCAGCTTCAGCGGGTGACAACAAGTGCCACTACTCCGGACTTGCTATCTTCAGCGGGTGACAACAAGTGCCACTACTCCGGACTTGCTATCTTTTGGTATATTTATGTTATTATGATATATGTTCATATGCACACTCTTAGAGGCTTATAGACATAGTGGGGTATGTAGATATTATGTCTGACCTTGTCGGTCATGTTTTGATTTTGGCGTTCTCCTGAAAGCCTTGTCGGCTTTATGACACTTATTATGTTGTGTGCCTTGTCGGCTTATGTGTGTGTGTGTGTGTGTATTTGAATTATTGCATATTTCTTTATTTGGGCTTTTTCTGCATGCAAGTGTCTTGGAGTCATGTTTGAGTCATATTATATGATAATCATGGTAACTGTTTTGCTAGGTGGTATCCAGCCTATAGGTCGGTGCCCGTCATGCTCCTCGTCGGGGTGTGACACAAGGCTCAGGGAATGTTCAATGAGGGTAAATGGGTCAAAAGTGCAATAATTCCAAAACGGGTCGTTACAAGTATACACATAAAGGTGATAGTCAACCGACACTCATGGACCTAGAAGTCAATGTATCAGAAAAGGATATTTAGACATCACTTTTCATGTTATTGTAGGCGTTCTTGAATTTAGACATGCTTGTAAATTGATACAATTTTTACTCTTAAACTCTATATAATTTCGTGAATCCTGTCATTGGTTCATAAACTATTGAGTTATCATATTTCTACCTTTTTTTGGAGAAGTATCATAAGTTGTGGAACCTTCATATTATTTTCCTAACATGGATACTAGGCATTACTATCATGAGACATAGAATCATGAGTTGTTTATAGAATTTTGAGTATTATCTATTCATAAGCATTTTGGGTTTTCATGACTGAGACTAATGGGATATCAAACATGAGCCCACACTGATTACGTATTGATTTCATGATGTTCGTAATGAAAATCATGAATAAACAACAAAACTATATCATTTAAAGAATAGAAGTTCTGAAGCTTTTCATGAAACTAGGGCATAATTCTATTTCTGATGCAATTTGTAGTAATAGTGAAAAAACATAGCGTGGGGAAGATAAAAAAATTCCCGCATGTAGGGAGTTAGCCTTAAATACTTGTAATCGCTCCAATCTACCTAAATTAACTGCTTCTCTGACGAAGAACACCAAAACCTAGATTTTGAGCTCTTGGGAACGGAAATCCTATATTTTGGTTCAAGAATCATGTTACTAATAATGAAATAATGTTAAAATTACTTAGGAATCGTTAGAGCGATCTTACCTAGACGTGAGAGGATGAGGAGAGAAGAAAAATGGTTGCTTAGGACTTTAGAACGAAGTTGTAATGTGAACAATGACATAAAATCGTCTAAGGGTCCAATTTATAGGTTCGGGCAAAGTACCCCTTGGCTCGCTGAGTAAAATCCAAAGCGATATCACCCTTCGTCTGGGCCTCGCTGAGTGAGCTCCAAGTCAAGCTCACCTGATGCAATCCTAGTTGCCCCAAGATCACCTATGTGGAATCAAGTCAAGGAACCCCAAACATCACAAGGGTTGCACATGAAGATAGGCGCTCGTGAGCATGCATTAGAGCCATACCAAGGATCTCAAGTGTGGAAGATTGCTTGGAAGGATGGTTTGCAGAAGAGGGTTAAAGATGGTCATGCTTGCAATATGGTTATTACTTGAAGATTTGCAATTTCAAGTTCTTTTCCCAAAAGAAGACACCCAAACAAGGCCCTTACTTCATTAAGGGTAAAAGTGTAATAATGTAGTTGTCTTCTTTTGAGCTTTAGTATAAATAGTAGTTTCTTTCATTTGGAAGAGTTAGACTATTTTGATTATTGACATTTTGAGATTGTAAACACTTTGAGTGTGAGAGCTTGTGTAAACCTTGGATTGAATTCTTGTTGAGAGGATTGGTTATTAGGGATTCCAAATCCCTCTTGGTCATCCTAAGAATTTGGTGTTTCTTTTGATTCTAATGTAGAGGTCTTAGTTTTCTATAACTTGGGTTGCTAAATTGAGTCTTAAGTTATGTCAAATTATCTATCTCTAAATTTTCTTGCATTTCTTGTTGTTTTCGTTATTAATCTTGCATCATCACCCCATGCTTTAGGCCTCATTCAATAGCATAGGACATTTTGGGGCTTGCCGAGCAAGATTCAGTAAACCGGGCATAACCTTTGCACAGAGATCCATTTAGCCTCCACCATTTATCGATGGAAAGTTATTTTAAAGGGCTACACCTTTTATTAGGGACTTCTCCCAAATTCCCAATGGATTTTCATGAAATTAGGCTGGAAGAAAGACCTATAAAAAACTTAGTCGATTCTATCGAATCTTATGCACGTCACTATCCGACTTGATTTCAAAACAACTATTTCCACCCAAACTCATCCTGATGGGACTTTATATTGATAAAATGTCATATTAATACTCATTTAACATATTCATACCTAACCAGAATTTGTGTAGTGTTACATTATCTCCCCCTTGGGATTATTCATCCTCGAATGATTGAGCAAGGTCCTCATAGTCGAACTTTACATGCCTGGCATAATCTTTCATTAGCATACCTCCCTCATATATCATTGTGAATTTGAACACTAGACTTGCATGGCTAGCGAATATTGAACTGACACTAATACATGAATCTTTGAATTGATATAAGTACCTGAATACTGAACTGACATAACATGAGTACCTGAATACTAAACCAGCATAGATACATGGAAACTGGACTGTCACGAATACATGAATACTAAACTGTCATGAATACATGAATACTGAACTGACATGGATACATGGATACATATGTATCTTAATGTGAAACATGAGTAGTGGAAACATGAACGTTGCAACGTGAGATATGAATATGTGGACCATAGGTAGGGTATCATTTCGACTTAGAGTAAGCTTGAGCACATGAATTATATCGAAACAAGAATAGGACATTACTTTGAGCATTCCATTTCATCCTCGAATAGGTAAGGTTACCTTGCTTCCCTATATCTTTTTACTTCCTTCGTGCCTGCTTCAACATTCCAAGATTATCACACCTTCACATGAGATATCGCTTAGTTCTCAATTTAGAAATCCATTATACAACACCCCTTCCTGGGCGACACATACTTTTTTCCCCTTTCAATATTATCTCGAGTCTCATTCATTACCAACCAACAATTCATAATTATACCCCAATGGGTAATCATTCTCGGTTGAACCTTGAATTCCCTGGTTGTCGCTTACGCATTCAAATGTATGAAATTCAATAGTAAGAGAAGGTTACTTATTGTTCTAAGCTTCATGGCACGTTCTAGAGTAAAGAAGTGAAACAATCCTGAATGTCTTGGTGGTTAACTATTTACATGTGTAGCACGCACACATACATAAAAGTGACCCCACTAGACATAGTTTCATAGTTTTCCTAAGACACTTGAACCTAGGCTCTGATACCAAGCTTCGTCATGCCCTAAACCATGGCCTGGGCGTAACACCACACTCAGTGCCTGACTGCCTGTGATCGAGCGAACATCATGGCAAGCCGAATAAACATGGACATCTACTGAATATGAATATAAAATACAACATGCTGAGCTATTAAAATAGCTAACTTAATAATAATAAATGTAGAATAAGTCTGTAGTATAGAAACGTAGCCAACATGGCTAACATAAAAGACTGCTAAACACTAACTGACTAAAACTCTAGTCTATGAAGCTTGTTCAATTGTCTTGGACCATCTTCAATCTTTTATGGTCATGATTTGTCTATACCTGATATATCTGAGCTGACACATGATCTGCATATATGACCTGAATCATTCCTCTTTTGACATCATAAAAAATAATAAGCAAGTATAAGAGCTCTAACGGCTTAATCTGGTTAAAACCTTAAGTGGAATACTCGTATGCACCACTTTAAGTCATAAAACCCAAACTAAAAGGTTGTTACATATCATTCTATGCTGCCATAATAGATATGAATGTCATGTCCATATTTGGTGGGATTTGGACTTGGTATAAACTATGAGGGGATAGGGACCAGGTTCATTCCAGCTCAATTTGTGTAGGTGAGTACATATATTCTGCTTTTGGCACTATTTTAATTCAATTTTATTTCTCCCTCTCAATCATCCTCATTCTCTTCTTTTTCATCCCTATTGACTTTATTTGAAGCTAGCCTATTTATTTTATATCTGATTGTAAATTTCCCCCTTGTTAATCTCTTTAACCCCTAGACACTAACTCTTCCAAAGATTCTCCATGTCCTTCCTCTTAATTTTCCTGGTTCTCACTTCTATCCTTCCTCCCTAGGTCACTACTTGTGTTCTATAGTAACAAATATTTAAATTTTTGTTACATCTCGGAGATTTTAGCTTGATGTATTCTGTGTAGACTAACGCGAGCTTAAGGTGAACATGAAGTCCTTATGAGATTAAGGAGAGAATTTGATAACTTAAAGCGCCCACCACAAGATTTTGGAGTCATATGAATCGATGAAACTAAGTTCGTCGAAGGAAGTGAAATGTAAGTTATGTTTGGGAAGGTTTCGCAACAAGTGATCTATAACGTGTTTAGTAATGTCTTGATAGGGAGCTATAGGGCCCCTTAGATGGTTAATGAAGTGTTATACAAGTGCCAATAAGGTTCCATAAGGATTGGAGGTTCAACGAATCGACGAGAATAAATTTTGAGAAAATATGGATTGTACGGCCACTTGTACGGACTATATAATTTATACGACCCGTATAATGGTCCGTAGAATACTTTCAGAGAAGGTGAATCCCTGGTGAGATTATACGGTCCAATTATACAGACCGTATAAATTATACAACCCGTATAATTCGCTGCATAATTGGGTCGGGCCAAATTTTTCTTTTTATATACATGGACGACCCTTGATCTCTTTTTCATTTCCCACTTTCTCCAAACTCTTCAAAGCTCCTTCTCCAAGCATATTCCACACAAACTCAAGGGAAATCAACGATCAAATAGCAAGAATCAAGATATCCATGTGTTAGAAGACTCACTAGGGTTAGTGGACTTTAAGAATTTCTTGGGCATTGAAGCTAGGGTTTTCATACAATTTGATAACTTGCTCCAAATCTCACTCTTATGAGATAAAAGGTTAGTTTTCATGCTTATTTCATGTTATTAAGAATGCTTAGTTGTTGAATAACTTGGGTAAAAGGAGAAAGTAGAAGAGGAGGTCTAAATGTAGATTTCATGATGTTTTTGAGTAGTAAACTAACGTGAGTCATGGTTCTTAGTATGCTATGGAAATAATCTTGCTATGAAGGGTAATAATGATGACAAGGAAGTGTTGTATGCAATTGTACAAAGGGTTGATGTGAAGTTGTTGATATAAATTGATTATGAGAATGAATTTTGACACTTAATGGAATATGACTACTTGATTATGATATTGCGGATGTTGTTATGGTTGGTTGGGAGTTGTTTTGTAATAAGGTGGAAGTCAATGAAATAGGGGAAATGCTACCCAATTTTTGCTAGCTCATGAATTATTCTAGTTTGAACTTAAGAGTGCCTTTAAGACTTAACCATGGTATAAATCCTTTTACATGTAGATTTGTCAAGCTTTAGAGGTGAACGTTAATTAGTTAAGAAGATGTAAAGGTATGTAAGTCTAACTCTTCCTTCTTAAGGCATGATTCCATTGTTCTACAACTATTCATGAAATTCACCATGTATTCCATGACGCCTCCATTTCTAGAAGTTCTAAAGCTCATAAGTATTGATACTCTCATGATAGTGTTGATCTCATCCTACGATAGTTGGGGTTCTATAGGAAGATATATTGATGATAATGATGTTGACGCTACTTATGTACTCCTATGTGTATATGTATGTATATATGTATGGCCATTATGTAACACCGAGCTTATATGGCTGGGTATGATACGATATTTATTGCGCGCTCACCACTGCAGTTGGGTGCGGATAACACTGAGCCTGGTAGGGCCAGGTATGTATAACACTGAGCCTTGTCATGGCCGGGTATGTAACACACCGAACCTCTATGGTCGGGTATGGTACTATGATGTATGTAAGCATATGTAATGGAAGGTTCCCCTTAGGAAAAGGGTAAGAAAATATGATGAAGGTCGCTAGAGGTATAAATGGCTCTATCATCCCATGACTTTTCTATCTTATGTTATTTCTCATGCTTTCATTATGTTATTGATTATGCTTTACATACTTAATACAATATTCGTACTGACGTCCTTTTGTTTGTGGTCGCTACGTCATGCCCACAAGTGGACAGAGAGATAGACTTGACCTATAGACTGCTTGTCTGGAGACTTCATAAAGGAGTTCTATTTGATTTGGAGCTACAGCTGTTGGCACTATTCTTTTGTGTATATGTATATGGGCATGGCGGTGTCCTGTCCCATCTATATTATGTTACCTACTCTCTCTAGAGGCTCGTAGACAATTGTGTACAGTTAGAAGTCAGCTCGTATTTTGTATATTATTTTGCTAGCCTCGTCGGCTTGTATATGTGTATATCGGCATAGTTGTTGATGTGATATACAGGTGTTTTAGCCGTTTGAAATGGCATTATTGAGGCATAAAATTTGTTAATAGGCTATGTGGCTCACCTGGATATGAATGTGCATGTACAATGAGAGGTGCCTAAGTGAGTTAGCTCCAAGTGCCCGTCATGGCCCTCCGATTGGGCCGTGACAAAAGTGGTATTAGAGCAGTTCCGTCCTAGAGTGTGTCTACGAGCCGTGTCCAGTAGAGTCTTGTTTATGGGTGTATTGCGCGCCACACTTATAAACAGGAGGTTGCGGGCATTTTAGGAGTGAATGACCTTCTTTCTTCATAAATCATGCGACAGAGCCATGACATAAGAATTTCTCTTTCCTTAACCGTGTGTTATGTATTTTAGAAATGCCTGTAAAGAGGAAAGCTACGGCAGCCCAAAAGGGCAAGACAGTGACAGAAAGACGAGCTGAAAGAGTACCGCCAATGGATATAGAGGAAGGTGAGTCCCAGAATGCGGTTCATTCTCAGTCCTCTCACCATTGCCCATTTCTGAGGAGCATGAGGGAGTCTCAGCCCCAGCTCCAGCACCCCCAGCTACTCCACCAGAGGTTTCGAGCCAAGAGATGAAAGAGGTCTTTCAACTGTTGACTCAATTGGTTGCCACGCAGGCCCAACAACAAGGTACGGGTCATGGTGATAGGGTGGTTAGTGCAAGAGCCCGTGATTTTATTAGCTTGAACCCTTCAGAATTCTTCGGGTCGAAACTGGATGAGGATCCTCAAAGCTTTATTGATGGAATGTTAAGGACACTACGGTTAATGCATGCTTCAGATGTTGAATCGGTAGAGTTAGCATCATATAGGTTACAGGATGTTGCAGTTCATTGGTATATAGTTTGGATGTCTTCTAGGGGAGTTAATGCACCTCCCCTGGTATGGCAAGAATTTGATGATTTCCTTCGACATTACTTGCCCCCAGAGGTTCGGCGGGCTAGAGCCGACAAGTTGTTGAATCTTAGGCAAGGAAGTATGAGTGCCTTAGAGTATAGTCTCTGCTTCAATTCTTTGGCTAGGTATGCTCACGCCATAGTAGCGGATATGGATGATCGAGTGCACTGGTTTATGAGTGGCTTAGGGCCACACTTGATGGATAAGTGCTTGACTGCGTCACTTCAAGATGGTATGGATATTTCTTGCATTCAAGCCCATGCCCAGAATTTGGAGAAAAGCCAACAACAGTAAATAAGTGAGCGTGAGCATGATAGAGGTTATAGCAAAAGGGCTAGATCTTCGGGTCCGACTAGTGAGTTTAGAGGAGGGAAAAGACAGCAATTTTCTAGGCATTCAGGCCATTCCATGACTAGTGCACCTCCACGGTTTACGGACCCGGAGATTTGATAGATCTATTCACCCGGCCGAGTCGAGTTTTTAGAACGGGTTCTCATTACAGAGGTGACTCGGGCTAGGCAAGGCCACCCATGCCACGATTTTCTCAGTGCGGGAAGCTACATTAGGGCCAACGTCGACTACGTTCGGATGTTTGCTATACATACGGTCGGTCACGCCATATCATGCGTGACTGCCCCTCGATTGGTGGTAGGGGTAGGGTTCAGTCTCAGGGTCGGCAGCCAAGTCTTCATCATCTATACGCCCTCTAGGGAAAGGTTCATTAGGCCTAGTTCATCCCTATAGGGAGCACCCGTGTTGTTTGTAAGAAAGAAAGATGGCTCCTTGCGAATGTGTATCGATTATAGACAATTGAATATGGTGACGATCAAGAATAAATATCCGTTTCTAAAAATTGATGATTTATTTTATCAATTACAGGTTACCAAATGGTTTTCATAGATAGATCTGAGATCCAGGTATCATCAAGTGAGAGTTAGGGAGGATGATATTCCTAAGACGGCCTTTAAAACAAGATATGGTCATTTTGAGTTCCGGGTAATGTCATTTGGGCTAACTAATGCACCGGCGGTATTCATGGATTTGATGAACAATGTGTTCAGGCCTTTCTTAGACTTGTTCGTGATTGTATTCATTGACGACATTCTGGTATATTCTCGGTCCGAAGCAGAACATGCAGATCATTTACGTACTGTTCTTAGAGTTCTTCAGACTCGAGAGCTATTTGCAAAATTTTCAAAGTGTGAGTTTTGGTTGAATTCATTGACCTTTTTAGGGCATATTATCTCAGTCGATGGTATTCGGGTGGATACCCAGAAGATTGAGGCCGTGAAGACTTGGCCAAGACCTACGACACCTACGGAGGTCCATAGTTTTCTGGGTTTGGCAAGTTATTACAAGAGGTTTGTAGAAGGCTTTTCTTCTATTTCTACACCATTGACAAAGCTAACTCAGAAATCAGCTAAGTTTCAATGGACGGATGCTTATGAACACAGTTTTCAGGATTTAAAGAATAGGTTAACTTCGGCATCCGTTCTGACACTTCCAGAAGGATCGGGAGGCTATGTAGTCTATTGTGATGCTTCAGGCGTTGGTTAGGATGTGTGTTGATGCAGCATGGTAAGGTGATTACTTATGCTACAAGGCAGTTGCGAAAATATGAGAAAAATTATCCAACCCATGATCTTGAGTTAGCTGCGGTGATTCATGCATTGAAGATATGGAGACATTATTTGTATGGTGTCCATGTTGATATTTATACATATCACAAGAGCCTTCAGTATATTTTCAAGCAGAAAGAATTGAATTTACGGTAGAGGCGATGGTTGGAGTTGTTGAAAGATTATGATGTTAACATCCTATACCATCCATAGAAGGTGAACGTTGTGGCTGATGCTCTTAGCCATAGATCTATGGGTAGCTTATGTAATGTCCAGCTAAAGAAAAGAGAGTTAGCTCGTGAGCTCCAGCAGCTAGCTAGCATAGGAGTTCGGGTAATAGACTCGGGCGATATGGAAGCTACCATTCAGAATTCAGCTGTCTCGTCACTACTAGTTAAAGTGAAAGAGCGCCAATACGAGGATCCTATACTAGTTCAATACAGAAATACCCTTCCTCAGAAGAAAAAGTCATCCTTTGAGATTTTCGGGGATGGAGTTCTCCGTTGTCGAGGCAGGTTGTGTGTTCCCAATGTTGCAGGATTATGTCATCAAATTTTGAAAGAAGCCCATTGTTCCCGTTATTCTATTTACCCTGGAGCAACGAAAATGTATCATGATCTTAAATCTCTGTATTGGTGGAATGGGATGAAGAAGGACATAGCGGAATTTGTGGCTCAATGTCCTAATTGTCAGCAAGTGAAAATTGAGCATCAAAAGCCCGGTGGATTGTTGCAAGCTATGGAAATTCCGACTTTGAAATGGGACGTGATTAATATGGATTTCATTGCAGGCTTACCTCGTTCTCGATGTAAGTATGATTCTATATAGGTAATTGTGGATAGACTCGCAAAGTCAGCTCATTTCTTACCGTTTAGAACTACATATGTAGCTGAAGATTATGCAAAGCTTTATGTCAAAGAAATAGTACGACTTCATGGTGTTCCAGTATCTATTATCTCCGATAGAGGAACTCAGTTTACAACCAATTTCTAGAAATCCTTCCAAGAAGGTTTGGGGACTCACGTGAGCCTTAGCACAACATTTCATCCACAGACTGATGGGTAAGCTGAGCGTACCATCCAGACTCTTGACCATATGCTAGGGCCTTATGTATTGGATTTTGGAGGTATTCGGGACGATCACTTACCGCTTATTGAATTTGCTTATAACAACATTTATCATTCCAGCATCCAAATGGTCCCGTATGAGGCTTTTTATGGGCACAAGTGCAGATCGCCAATTGGGTGGTTCGAATTAGGAGAAACCAAACTAATAGAGCCGAACTTGATCCAGCAAGCCATAGAAAAGGTCAAGCTTATACAGGATCGACTATTAACAGCTCAGAGTCGTCAGAAATTAAATACAGATAATCGTCGGCTAGATTTAGAGTTCTAAGTGAAAGACTGGGTATTCTTGAAGGTGTCACCAATGAAGGAGTTATGAGATTTGGCACAAGGGGTAAGCTTAGTCCTCGGTACATTGGACCTTATAAGATTGTACGCAAGATAGGCCAAGTGGCTTATGAATTAGATCTACCTTCGAATTTGGAGTCAGTCCATTCGATTTTTCATGTGTTGATACTTCGTAAATGTGTTGGAGATCCTTCTAGAATGGTACTTGTAGAGGATGTTCGAGTCACCAAGCAACTGTCTTATGAAGAAGTTCCCATTGCCATTCTAGATAGGCACGTACGGAGACTCAGAACCAAAGAAGTAGCTTTAGTTAAAGTCTTATGGAGAAATAATAACAGAGAGGAAATGACCTGGGAAGCGGAAGAAGACATGAAATTCAATTACCCACATTTATTTCCACCTCTAGACGAGACTCAGGCAGAGGCGCCACTGTCCTCAGGTATGTAGTGCTTTATTTGGATGCTTTCTTGGTCGTGTGTGGCCATGGTTGTTGTTGTTGCTGTTGTTGTTGTAGCCCTGTGAAGCGATATATTTTGGGTTGTTGTGATAGGTTGGTAGTGACATATTACAGGGGAATCTCTGGCAAAATTTTTGTAGAATCCCCAAGAATCTAACATTCGGGGATGAATGTTCTTAAGGGGGGGAGAATGTTACATCTCGGAGGTTTTGGCTTGATGCATTGTATGTAGACTAACGCGAGCTTAAGGTGAACATGAAGTTCTTATGGGATTAAGGAGAGAATTTGAAAACTTAAAGTGCGTACCATAAGATTTTGGAGTCATATGAATCGATGAAACTAAGTTCGTCGAAGGAAGTGAAATGTAAGTCATGTTTGGGAAGGTTTCGCAACAAGTAAGCTATAATGTGTTTAGTAATGTCTTGAGAGAGAGCTATAGGGCCCCTTAGATGGTTAATGAAGTGTTATGGAAGTGCCAATAAGGTTCCATAAGGATTGGAGGTTCAACGAATCGACGAGAATAAATTTTGAGAAAATATGGATTGCACGGCCATTTGTACGGACCGTATAATTTATACGGCCCGTATAATTTATACGGTCCGTAGAATACTTCCAGAGAAGGGTGAATCCCTGGTGATATTATATGGTCTAATTATACGGATCGTATAAATTATATGGCCCGTATAATTCGCTGCATAATCGGGTCGGGCCAAATTTTTCTTTTTATATACATGGACGACCCTTGCTCTCTTTTTCATTTCCCACTTTCACCTGTTACACCTCGAAAAAATTTCCATTAACATACAGTGAATAGACTAACGAAGGGCACGAAGTATACGATGTCTTGGTAAGTAACATTTGATGATTTTAAATGAGATTTCAAAGACATTCGAGGTAGGAGACGGAAGTTGCCAAGAAAGGTAAAGGTATATGCTAGCAATAGGAAGATGATTTACAAATGTTAGGTTAATGATAGCTTAATGATGCCTTGGAAAAA
>NC_081342.1:48222856-48250435 GCF_029784015.1 Lycium ferocissimum | reverse complement strand
GTATGTGAATGAACGTATGGTCGAGTGATGTACATGAATATGGAAAAATGAAGAGAATTGTGAAGTAAGAATAAGGTAGATGATTAGAAGCTATTATGATAGATAATATGAATGTTATTATTGATGTTTGGGAGTTGATATAAATACGAGAAAAGTCGTATAAATAAAGGAGATGCGCTGTCCGATTTTCTCAAGAATTAAGTCATGAATGCTAACGCTATCTATCATCTAATATGAGTATGCACTTCAATGAAGGTAGAACGTGAGCTTTGAAGAAGAACGTCAAGTGATAGAATAGTTGCACGGACAAGGTATGTAAGGCTAACCCTTCTTTCATAAGGCATGGTTCTTTGGACAATTGTAAATCTCTTACGAGTCCATAATACTTTCCTAATGATCTTAGCTCTAGAAGCTATTAAGCCAATGATGCCCAAATGATACGATTGTACTAAGTTTCTTATACGACGAGTAACACTTTCAAAGATAGAAGGTAATGAATGATGATAGTAAAAAGCTAAGAGATAGATATGAACTAGTATGTATGTGTGTGCCCGTAAGGTACATTGAACCCCGAGCTTATATGGCCGGGTAGAATATGATAAGTATGTATATGTATATGTATGTATGCCCGCGCACAGGCTATTGACACGAACCCCGAGCCTTGGTAGGAGAATATAGTGAAAAACGATATCCTTATATAAGGGCGCGCGCACTAAGCCTTGGTGAATGACAACCACGAGCCTTTGGTAAGCACCGAGCCGAACGCAGTCGTGGTCGGTACGTGAAACCCTCGTATATGACATCTATATGAGTGGCTCGGGTATATATAATTTTACTATTTGTATGACATCTATATGAGTACGATTATGCTATGTATATGACATCATTATGAGTACGACTATGTTAAGATTATGTAAGCGCCAAGTAAGGGCTATGACTATGTAATGTATGGGATACGAACGTGAAAGTAGATACGAACTTGAAAGTAGATACGAAAGGTAAATGAGCAAGAATGTAAACGTATGCACACGAATATGAAATAGAAATGGAACGTCCCTATGGAAAGCAGGTAAGTGCCATGATGATGATCTATTATCCCCGGTTATATTATTTCAATGTTATCCTATTATGCTCCCATATTGATATTGATCATGCTTTACATACTCGGTACATTCTTTGTCTTGACGTCCCTTTTGTTTGTGGACGCCGTCGTACCATTCGGGTGGCCGGGGGAGACAGATTTGATCCATAGTGATATCATCTCGGGACTACATAGCGGAAGCTCCATTTCATTCGGAGTTGCGGCTTTTGGTATAGATTCTTTTTTGTGTATATATTCATGGGCACGGCGGGGTCTGTCCGCCCATACGTTATGATATGATGTACCTTAGAGGCTCGTAGACATTGTGTATATGGTTAGACATGTTCGGCCTTGTCGGCCTATATTTTGGGATGTTATTTTGATTGCCTTGTCGCGCATTGTACAACTATATGGGCATAGATGTTATTGATGATATGGATATGTTATTGCTCGATGTGAATAGAATAATGATGAATGAAAAGCATGATATGATTATGTGGCTCACCCAAGTATGTGATGTATAAACTATGTCAAGGGTGCCTGGGTGGGATAGCACCGAGTGCCGGCCGCCTCTCGGGTCGGGTCGTGACAATGTCCAAAAAAATTGCTAAGTGAAAATCGAGCATCAAAAGCCAAGAGGACTATTGCAAGCCATAGAGATTCCAACTTGGAAATGGGAAGTGATCAACATGGATTTTATTGTATGGTTAGCCCCATTCCCGAGGCAAGTATGACTTTATGGGTGACCTCTTAGTAGACTTGTTCGTCACAAAAGCTCGAGCTCATTTTCTTCCCCATCGAACCACGTATTCGGGGAAGACTATGCAAGGTTATACCTCAAAGAAACGTGACCTTCACGGTGTTCCAATATCTATTATCTGCACTGGTATAGACCCGACATACTAACAGGAAATCTTTCTAAGAAGTTGTTTGTATTTAATTAAAGCTTAGCACGGCATTTATCCGCAGATCGTGGACAATCTAACGGTCCTTCTAGATCGTACCGTTCATCTTACAGATATGCTAATAAAATGTGTCTCTCAGATAACACTAGCTTAGGCGGGATGACCACTTACCTATGTCCGAAGTTTATAACAATAGCTACCATTCCGATCCAAATGGTGTCATAATTGAAAATTTATATGGAAGGAATGTAGATCGGCCATGGTTTGAAGTAGGGGGAAATACGAAAGGACAAACGAGTTGATTACAACAATGGAAAATTATGATCCGAGATCGATTGTGTTTTTCAAAGTCGCCAAAAATCTTATGCGAACAACCGATTACCTTTGAGACTTAGAATTTCAAGTTGATGATTGGGTATTCTTAAAGGTGTCGCCAATGAATTAAGTATCAGTGATGAGATTTGGTAAGCGAAAGCTAAGTCCTCGATACATCGGACCTTACAAAATTATCCGGCATTAGATGGGTCAACTAGCTCTCATGAACTTGGACTTAAGTTTGTTCATGAATTGGATTATCGAGCTCGAATGGTTACATCCGGTTTTTCATGTCTCAATAATTACGTAAGTGTCTTGGAGATCCTATAGATCGTGCTTAAATGATGTCAATGACCAAAAGCTCAAATACAACAAGAAATTCCCGTTGCCATATTGAACCAAGTAAGTACGGAGACTTAAATATATTAAATTGGCCTCGGTTAAGGTCTTATAGAAAAATAACAACCGAGAAGAAATGACTTGAGAATAATTAGAAAATATGAAATCTAAGTACCCGTACTATATTTCAGCCCAGTGAAGAGATCCAAGATCGAAACACAAGATTATGAGGTATTTCATGTTTTCTCTTTTTAAACACACACATAAAAAAAAAAAAAACTATATTGTTATTATGTTGTAAATATATGAGACATCCTATTATAATAGAGTCCCTTTAACGGTTTGTCCATATTACGGGGAAAAATTTCAAAATTTTTCTTCCGAGGGCTTAAAATTCGGGACGAGAGTTCCAAAAGGGGGAAGAATATTACACCTCGAAAAATTTCCGTTAACATACAATTGAATACACTAACGAAGAAGTCACGAAGTATACGACGTCTTTAAGTAAGAAATAACATTTGATGATTTTAATGAGATTTCAAGACATTCGAGGCAAAAACGAGAGACTAAGTTGCCAAGAAAGGTAAGGTATATTTTATGTATCGGAAGACGATTTACGAGTAATGAGTTAATGATGGCTTAATGATGCCTTGGAAAAGGGTTATAATGTCTCTTATATTGTTAATGAAGTCTTGTTAAACATAGTTTGTTAAGAAGGTTCAATTAAGGATTGGAGATCACACGAGTCGACGAGAAAAAGTTCAAAAAATACTTGCTATGTGTCGCCCCAACTATCGGCCGTATGCTAAGAAAATGGGGCAATATCGGGACCGTATCTACTACTATACATACGGCCGCATAATTTATATTAGTATGTTGGTCGAGTAGAATTCGTTCGGACAACTTCTAAAATTAATATAAGGACCCCATCCCATTTAATTCATTTCATTTCTCCTCTCCACACTTTAAGAACATTCTAGAGAGCTCTCCACTCTTTATCCACAAGAACTCAAGAGAGATTTGTGATCAAATTCATCAAACCAGCCAGATCAAGTGTATGAAACTCATCGAAGTTCATCCAAGTCAAGAAATTCCAATGGAAGTGAACTAGGATATTGGTGTAAGAGGAGTATTTCTGCTCAAGGCTTATTCCTACACTATCTAAGGTAAGTTTTATGATCTTTCCATGTTGTTCAAGGTAATGAGAGGTTGAAAGACTTAGATTATGAAAGGAGATAGAAAATGGGTCACAAAGATGAGAATAATGAGATTTTGAATAGTAGTTTGGAATGAGTCATTAATATTGATATGTTGTGATTGTAAGTATGTTATAAATGACATTTAGAACGTGGAATAAGCATTATATGTGAGAAAATGTAATAGTGAACTATGACCATGATTATGGAGGAATTGAAGTGAAATTGTGAAATGTGGATAATGTAGATGAATGATGATTGTGGCTTATAATATTGTGAATGTTGTTATAGACGTTTGGGAGTTGATATGGAATATGGGGAAAGTTCTATAAACAAAGGAATGCTACCCAATTTTCTCTAGCTTTAGTTGGGCATGTTCATGTAATCAATTAGCTAATGTTAATACGAACTATTTTAATGGTAGAAACGCGAGCATCGAAGGAGAACGATCAAATGATAGAATGGCTAAACGAAAGAGGTATGTAAGGCTAATCCTTTCCTTCTATGGCATGACTCCTATGGCATGAATCCTCCTATTTGCCTATGATCTTCCTAAATAAAGGAAACTCTGAGTCCATGACCGTAATGAGCTATATATGTATAAGATAAAGAAAAGAGATACGATACGAGCATGATAATGATGTTGCTAAGTTTATGATAAGGTTATGATATGCCTATGAGATGTATGATAATGATAAGTTTATGTTGACTATATGACAATACGATCCCACCGTGCCTAATTGGCCGGGCATGTCACCGCGAAGGTAGGTTGCATACGATTTCACCGTGCCTAGATGGCCAGGCATGTCACCGCTAAGGCAGGCTGCTATGTTTACACCGAGCCTAGAGGGCCGGGCATGACACCACTAGTGGGCGGTATATGATGGTTATCCGGACGCGAGTTAACGATGATGTTATATATATGATATGGGGATGTATGTGCTATGATGATATATGTAATACGATTATATATGATATATGTATGAAATGCATCCATTCCGAAAGGTTAAGTGTGTTATATCTTCATCTTATGTCTTATGATTTCTCTATTATATTCATTTCATTCATGCCTTACATACTCGGTACAATGTTGACCGACGTCCGTTTTCTTTGGACGCTGTGTTCATGCCCACAGGTAGACAGGGAGGTGATCCAGACTCGTAGGAGCTACTAGCAGTCTTTGGGAGCACTCCATTGTTCCAGAGGTGCCATTGATTTATTCTTTTGTGTATATATATGTTTTGGGCATGACGGGGTCCTATCCCGTCCATATGTCTAGTACTCTAGTAGAGGCTCGTAGATACGCATGTGCGGGCAGTATGGTCTCACGATTTTTCCCACGTGTATATATATATTTTGATAGCCGAAAGGGCTTATGTATATAAAGGTAATTATGATTCAAATTGAGAAAAATGGTTTTCCTATGATTTGAGTATAGATTAATGAATGAACGCTTGATGTGTACGATGGGTAATGGTATGAGTGGTACTTGGTGGTTAGCCCCGGGTACCCATCATGGCCCCTAGTCGGGTCGTGACATCTCCAAACTCTTCGAAGCTCTAAAACCCTTCTCCAAGCATATTCCACACAAACTCAAGGGAAATCAACAATCAAATAGGATGAATCAAGATATCCATGTGTTAGGAGACTCACTAGGGTTAGTGGACTTGAAGAATTTCTTGGGCATTGAAGCTAGGGTTTTCATACAATTTGATAACTTGCTCCAAATCTCACTCTTATGAGATAAAAGGTTAGTTTTCATGATTATTTCATGTTATTAAGAATGCTTAGTTGTTGATTAACTTGGGTAAAAGGAGAAAGTAGAAGATGAGGTCTAAATGTAGATTTCATGATGTTTTTTAGTAGTAAACTAACTTGAGTCATGGTTCTTAGTAAGCTATGAAAATAATCTTGCTATGAAGGGCAATAATAATGACAAGGAAGTGTTTTATGCAATTGTACAAAGGGTTGATGTGAAGTTGTTCATTATAAATTTATTATGAGAATGAATTTTGAGACTTAATGGAATATGACTACTTGATTACGATATTGCGGATGTTTTTATGGTTGGTTGGGAGTTGTTTTGTAATAAGGTGGAAGTCGATAAAATAGGGTAAATGCTATCTAATTTTCGCTAGCTTATGAATTATTCTAATTTGAACTTAAGAGTGCCTTTAAGACTTAACCATGGTATAAATCCTTTTACATGTAGATTTGTCAAGCTTTAGAGGTGAACGTTAAGTAGTTAAGAAGATGTAAAGGTATGTAAGGCTAAATCTTCCTTCTTAAGGCATGATTCCATTGTTCTACAACTATTCATGAAATTCACCATGTATTCCATGACACCTCCATTTCTAGAAGTGCTAAAGCTCATAAGTATTGATACTCTCATGATAGTGTCGATCTCATCCTATGATAGTTGGCCTTCTATAGGAAGATATATTGATGATGATGATGTTGACGCTACTTATGTACTCCTATGTGTATATGTATGGCCATTATGTAACACCGAAGTTATATGGCTGGGTATGATATGATATCTATTGTGCACTCACCACTGTAGTTGGGTGCGGATAACACTGAACCCTGGAAGGGCCAGGTATGTATAACACCGCGCCTTTGTCTTGGCCGGGTATGTGAGACACTGAACCTCTATGGTTGGGTATGGTACTATGATGTATGTAAGCATATGTAATGGAAGGTTCCTCTTAGAAAAAGGGTAAGAAAATATGGTGAAGGTCGCTAGAGGTATAAATGGCTCTATCATCCCTTGACTTTTCTATCTTATGTTATTTCTCATGCTTCCATTATGTTATTGATTATGCTTTACATACTCAATACATTATTCGTACTGACGTCCTTTTGTTTATGGACGCTGCATCATGCCCACAGGTGGACAGGGAGATAGACTTGACCCATAGACTGCTTGTCCAGAGACTTCATAGAGGAGCTCCATTTGATTCGAAACTACAGTTGTTGGTGCTATTCTTTTGTGTATATGTATACGGGCATGGGGGGATCCTGTCCCGTCTATATGATGTTACCCACTCTCTTTAGAGGCTCGTAGATAGTTATGTTGAAGTAGAAGTCTTTTAGCCTTGTCGGCTCGTATTTTGTATATTATTTCGCTAGCCTCATCGGCTTGTGTATATGTATATGGGCATAGGTTTTGACGTGATATACATGTGTTTTAGCCACTAGAAATGGCATTATTGAGGCATAGAATTTGTTAATAGGCCATGTGCCTCACCTGGATATGAATATGAATGTACGATGAGTGGTACCTAGGTAAGTTAGCTCCGGGTGCTCGTCATGGCCCTCCGGTTGGGTCGTGACAATTTCTTAGCATATGTGACTTTGGAAATTTTCTATTAGTGATCATTAGGTGTGGGTTGAGGTGTCTACCAACCAATAGATATGGACTTGAAAATAAGGGAGGGGCTTGGGAAACTCAAGTTGGTTTATTTTTGGAGATATTTCTTATGGTTGACTAGATGGATTGGCAATATAGACAAATTTAAGAAATTTTCAATTAGAAAGGAGGTGCATACCTGATAGTCTTAAGAACCAGGTTCTTTGACTAGTTTCTTCACAGTATGTGTTGTTTGTACTCGACTATCCATGCCAAGAGTGTCTTAAGCACTCTTTCTATAGACAATGTGGGAGACTAGTGTAATCAGTTCATCTTCCATTTTCTGGTCCTTAATTGCTTCTCTTATTATGCAGGTTTTGTGTTGTTTCATGCTTCTTTAGCACCCTTCGTCTTCTTTGGACCTGTTTCTTTGTGGGTGCTCTTTGATAGATTGTCCTAGCTTGGTACATTTAATTTTTCTTACTGATCCTCTACCTTCTCTTGAATAATTTTTTTTGTTGTGCACTAGGTTCCCAGTAGTGATATGGGAAGACAGGTTCTACTGCCTTCTATAGTGTGTCTTTGTCAAGACTGATCTCCTTCTTCATCATGGAAGTGGACATTGCGCAGTTTCATGACTCCCTTTATGTTAGGCCTTCTCGGAGGGGACTTGTTCCTTTAATTGCCATAAGTTTAGACCATCCACACAGGTTCGTGTATACTCTCATACAGTCCTATTTACTTTGATCACAGACAGTTGTTAGGGACCCGATCTGTTTTGGATTCCTTTCTTCTGGATGGCAATTAACTTGGGCATGCATCTATTTGATTTGTCCCCTTTGTGTAGAGTCGTGTTCAATTTGTGTTATATTCTTAAGGCGCTGCTTATCCTCCTTAGTTATTCTGACTTCTATTAGATATGGATGTTGAGATCTTTCACAGTCGTCTTATATGAATACACATAGATTGATGGATTTTGAGCATTTATTCCTTCGGGAACTTCCTTTTTCTCTTTCTCCTTCCAGCTCCTCCAATAGATTTTTATTTTCGTCTTGCTCAACCTTTAGTTCCCTTTTTATTGTCGTGAGGGTATTCCTCTAACCTCTCATGGATTGCTCACCTCTGTCCTTCATAGTTGTGATAGTGGATCCTAGTTCTTCCTTTTCTTTTTGTAATATCTGTCTTTCTTGGCTCATAACGAGAACCTGTTCTGTGAGGCTAGTAATCATCTCTCCTAGTTGCTTTTGTTGTTCTTCTTATTTTAGAATATTCATTTTAAGGGAGTCCATTGATTCCATTATCCTACGTTTTGCCTTTTGAATATTATCATATGCATCAATGACTACATAGACCACCTACTCAAGCGTTTTTCTGGATAATTTTTTTAGTATCTTCTTTGAATTTTGAGAAGTCAATCTCGAGGTTCTCATCTTTTGAGTCAGAGGTGGCCATGAGTGCCAGTGAATCTTTTGTGTTTGACTCTTCTATTGTCATCAAAGATCTATTTAGGTTTTCTCCTTCATCTTTATCATCACCTGAGAAGTTTCTCATAGCTGGTAAAGCCTTTCTTATGATTTGATCGGCCGGTCCGGTGGTCATTCTGCTCTTAGGAACCTGTTCCTTCCTTCTTCTGGCAGGTTCACTTCTTTATTCTTATTCCTTTTCTGGACAATCCCTTATAAAGTGGAATGTACTTCCACATTTCCAACGTCCATCTTGATTGTTCCTCTCGGGCCCTCTTGATCTTAAGTAAATTCCTCTATTTCGGAATCCTCCTTCTCTTAAAATAATTTTAAAAAAATCTTCTTGTGAGCAGGGCCATATATTCGTCGTTGAGATCCTTGTTGTGATCGACTGCAAGGACTAGGTTCACATCTTTGGTTGATCCAACATTTTTTTATGCCTGGAGCTTCCTCATCTCATTCATTTTTAAATTTCCCAAGAGGTCCTCTATGGTCGTTGTATCCAGGTCTTTGCCCTCCATTATAGCATTGACTTTGCTTATCCAAGATTCAGGTTGAATATCAAGTAGCTTTCAGTCCTTTTTGATTGAGGAATCAAGTTCATTGGTTACATTGGTAAACCTATTTAACATCTCTAGAATGAATTCCCCTTTATTAATCTTAAATAACTCATATTGTCGATTTAATAAGTAGATTTTAGATTTCTTTACCTGACTTGTTCCTTCATGTGGGGTTTGTAGGGTATCCCACACTTCTTTGGCCTTATTGCAGGAGGAGCAACTGCTATATTCTTTTGGTCCAAGGCCATATATAAGTATAGTGTGGCCTTTGCATTCTTTTGGATGGCTTTAAATCTTGTTTTGTATAGTCCTTCTTCTCTTTACCATCTATATATGTTGATCCTTTGGAAATAATTGGTCCTTTCTGAATGATTTTCCCTAGCTCTGGATCTTTGCATATTATATAGTCTATATGTGTTTTCCACTAGCCGTCATAATTTTCATGAAAGCACAGTGATCTTGTAGTTGATTGACCTTCTTGTACGGTAGTAGGTGCTGCCATCTTTAAAGGTACTAGCCTTTGTAGGAAGGTATAGCTCTGATACCACTTGTTAGGATCGGGCTACTCCTATATGTTTCAAGAATATGATTCATGAAACAATTTGCGAAAGAAGGTGATGTAGTGGAAAATAAAATTAACACAATAATTTTCATGTGGAAAACTCCTTGCTCAAGGGATTCAAAACCACGGCTTATCTTTCTATAGAATTTACCTAACAACTTCACTATAACTGAGCAGTAAAAGGTTTACAATTTCTTTGTCGAACCTAAAGGACTGTTTCTTCAACAATGCGCATAAATAATCTAGTTGTTTGTAGGGATAAAGTAACATAACCAACAAATACCTATTACAGAATACTTGCAAAGGTAAATTGGAGCGTACCACAATAGAACCCAACTACAACTAAAGAACTAGATGGATAAATCTTTATAAGCTCGGGTTCTCTGTTGTTTGAATAGTTGGCTCTTCTTGAGATGAAGTTATTGATTGCGCTCACGCTTCTCTCTTCATTGGAGTATTTTTGGCTATGGCTTCCATGCTCCAAAGCTTTATCGTGTCGTGTATATATAAGGTAGTCGCCGCCTTCAATGATTGAATCCAAGAAGGTTTTTGTTTTTTTTAGTTGTCTTTGTAAAACCAAACCTTGTTTGACTTGAATCTTTCTTTTTTTTCATGTTTACGGGTCAGCTTCCTTGTCCTACTACAATGCTAACCTACAAGTTGATAAACTTATTGTATATTGTAGAATATTACAATATCTAAAGTCCAACCTTTCCTGAATAGGAATCAGTCAATAGTCTGTCTTCTCGAATGTCGACATGAAATAGCTTAAGTCTGCAGTTGCGTAAGGATGAATTCATTTGGACTATTCTATAACACCTCAGACCTTTAACTTAAGCCTTGACCATGATTTTAGACTCAGAAAATCAGATAGAGAATGTTGAAGTTGGAGTTTTGCTACAGTTCAGTACATGGAGTTTTATGCCCAGAGTTACAGGCTATAATTTGAGATACGGATCGTAACTCGATCCATTATTATTGATTTGGTCACTGGTTTTGGACATGGAAAATTACAGTCAGGAATTACGGACCGTAATTTGTGACCATAATTGAAGAGGTGTTTAGCTAGGCATTCTGTTTTGAGACATCAACAATTACTGTCCACGAATTACTGATCGTAATTTGAATTACCGACCGTAATTCAGCTCGTAAAACTAAATAAATACCTAGTTTCAGTTCTAGTTTTTATTTTTACAAGTCCCTAAACCCTAGAATGACCCGTTCTTCTCCTCCATTACCAAGAACACTAAAGTAAGCTATCCTAACCTATTCCAAGTGGATTAAATCATGTGTTCATCTAACCCAATTAGGGAATAATTGTTCTTAACCTAGGGTTTTCAAAAAAACACATATTAAAGGTTTGAGACACAAGCTCTTGGGTTTCTTCTCAAAGTTCAGACTTTTATTGTGGATTGTGGAGCATATACAGGTATGTGAGGCTAACTATCTACGTTAGGGAACGTTTATGATTCTCCCTACACCTCATTCTACATGCTTATCAGTAATTTGACTCAGAATACAGTTTAGCCCTAGTTTCTTGAATAGTTGTAGAACTGCTATCTTCTAGGGTTATAGTTTCATAATTCATTCATGGTGATCACTTTGAATATCATGAACTCAGTACGTAATCATTATAGACTTGTGTATTGACATCACATGAGTCTCAGTCAGTATATAATCAGTTATTTGTTTAAGTCCTATAATCAAAAATAGTTATCATGCTATCAGTTATAGCCAGTCTCAATCTTGTAAATTGTTTAATGTTGGACACATGTATCTGTATTTTGGGCCCTAGGCCACAGTTTATGCATACGTATTGCTTGGGTGATTCTTCAGTTTTTGTGCACATTATTTGGGCCCTAGGCCATAGTTATATTTATATTTATAAGTGATTCTTCATTCAAAACAAGGAGTACTTGGATTCTTTCTTTCCTTGTTAAGTTCGATTTAGTTTTCGGTTTCGGTACTTATATTTCTTCTTTCGGTTTTTTACATACCAGTACAATTTAAATGTGCTGATGTCCTTTTTATTGCTTGGGGGCCTGCATCTCGCGATGCAGGCAACGATATATAGGTTGACGATCCAGCTAACTAGGACGGCTCGTATCGGCTATTGGTGAGCCCATTTCCTCTGGGCGTTATCCTACTTTCGATCTTCAGTTTTTAGATAGTTATCTTTAGAGGCTTCATAGACATAGTCTAGTTAGTCGGATATTAGCAAACTTTTATGTTTTAGCCTTGTTAGTTATTTATTCGGATGTTAGACTTAAACCAATAATATTTTCGCATTATATATATATATATATATATATATATATATAGACTTTTAGTAGATCAGTATGTGTTAGTCTTATTTCCTTATTATTACATGTTTTGATATCACATGTTGATTCAACCAGCCTATGGGTTCACTCGATCACATGTAGTTAGGCACCGAGTGCCGTGTTACGCCTAGGCCATGGTTCGGGGCGTGACAAAGCTTGGTATCAGAGCACTAGGTTCAAGTGTCTTAGGGAGTCTATGAAGCAGTGTCTAGTGGGGTCGCCTTTATATGTGTGAGGGCCCCACACATATAAACAGTTGACCACCAAGACATTCAGGATTTGTTTCACTTCTTTCATACTCTAGTTCGTGCAGTTAGAGCAGTACTTTTAGGAATTCTTCTAACTCGTGCGAATTACGTATTTCAGAAATGGCTCTGAAAAGAAAGTACAACAAGAGGAATACAGCTACTAGCCAGAGGGCTACCATTGATGCAACTACAGAAGAGAACACTCAGGCTCAGACGGCCGCCCCAGCTAATGCTACAGCTACACCTCCCAATGCTTCGGACGCGGATGTTAGAGGAGCTATTCGGCTACTCACTTAGATTTTGGCAAACTAGGCCCAGCGACAAGAAACGACCCCTAGCTCAGGTGCTAGTAATGGGTCGAACAGTTCTAGGACTCAGGAGTTTCTGCGGATGAAGCCGCCAGTGTTCACAGGGTCAAAGAAGGATGAGGACCCGCAGAATTTCATTGATGGACTCCAGAAAGTATTTCGTGTGATGCATGCTACTGATACAGAGGCAGCGAAATTTGGAGCTTTCCAGCTGCAAGATGTGGCCCATATTTGGTATGAGACATGGGAACAGTCCCGAGGGGAGGATGCACCTTCTGCTACTTGGGATGAATTTGCAGACGCTTTCATTGAGCACTTCATGCCAATTGAAGTCAGGGAAGCAAAGGCTACTGAGTTTGAGAATCTAAGGCAGAATGACATGACTGTTCAGGACTATTATCTCAAGTTCGTGTCATTGTCCAGACATGCTCCTCACATGGTTCCTGATATGAGGGCCGTGGTTAGAAGGTTTGTACTTGGGCTTAAACCCGAATTGCATAGGGATGCCAATACAACTGCTCAGAATGACAAGATGACTATTTCCAAGATACAATCATTTGTGCAAGGTAACGAGACTAGGTTGAAGGAAGAAGAAGCCCTACAGAAGCAGAAAGATAGAGAGTTCAACAAGAGAGCTAAGTCTGCTGGTAATTTCAGTCAGAGAGGATCTCAAGGAGGTGGAAACCATTATTTCTTTAAGAATAGGTCATCAGGACCTGCTCCATCTATAGCTAGTGCTCCATCTCATAGACCCAAGTTCAATCAAAAAGGCAAAAACTTCATAACAGCAGGCTCACAGTCATAGGCAGCATAACCGACCGTGGTTTCCAACACCCTACTTGCAACACTTGTGGTAAGAAACATTCAGGAGTATGCCATTCGGGCATGGATGGCTGTTTTGGGTGTGGTCAGCCAGGTCATTTTCTGCGGGATTGTCCGTCAGCAAGACAGAATACCGGAGGTAACAGTAATGTAGCTCAGTCCACTAATTCAGCAGCTCCTCAAAATTCCCAAGCCTAACAGGGGTGTGGGGCATCAAAGTCTGGAAATACGGGCGGTGGTTAGAACCGTCTGTATGCACTATCAGGACGTCAGGATACAGAGACTCGTGGAGATGTTGTCACAGGTATGCTAACAGTCTTCACCTTCGATGTTTTTGCTCTTATGGACCCAGGATCCACTCTATCTTATGTAACCCCTTATATTGCTAAGAAATTTGGGATAGAACCCGAAAAGTTGCATGAACCCTTTGAAGTAGCCACACCAGTTGGGGAATCAGTTATAGCTAGACGTATCTATAGGGGTTGTCCAGTGTTAATCTATCATCGCAAAACCATAGCAGACTTAGTAGAATTAGAGATGGTAGACTTTGATGTAATCATGGGTATGGATTGGTTAGAGTCTTGTTATGCCTCAGTGGGTTGTAGAACCAAAACAGTAACCTTTGATTTTCCCGATGAACTCATAGAATGGAAGGGTAATTCAGCAGTACCTAGGGGTAGATTTATTTCCTATCTTAGAGCCAGAAATATGATTTCCAATAGGTGTATTTACCACTTAGTTCGAGTCAGGGATACAGATGCCCAGACTCCGACTCTTCAGTCAGTACCAGTTGTTAGTGAGTTTCCAGATATCTTTGCAGATGATCTACCCGAAGTCCCTCCCGACAGGGAAATTGACTTTGGGATTGACCTACTTTCGGCACTAAAGCCGATATCTATTCCCATCGTATAGAATGGCCCCGCGAGAATTAAAAGAGTTAAAAGTTCAGTTGAAAGATCTTCTTGACAAGGGATTTATAAGGCCAAGTGTCTCACCTTGGGGCACACCGGTCTTGTTTGTCCGAAAGAAAGATGGATCCTTGCGTATGTGTATAGATTATCGCCAGCTGAACAAGGTCACCATTAAGAACAAGTATCCTCTTCCCAGAATTGATGACTTATTTGATCAACTTCAGGGTGCTCAGTGTTATTCCAAGATTGACCTCAGATCAGGCTACCATCAGTTAAAGGTTAAGGAAGTTGATATTCCTAAAACCACTTTCAGAACCCACTATGGTCATTTTGAATTTCTTGTCATGTCGTTTGGGTTGACGAATGCACCAACAACTTTCATGGATCTTATGAACAGGGTCTTCAAGCCTTATCTCGACTTATTCGTCATTGTGTTTATTGATGACATATTGGTGTATTCTCGTAGTGAGGCTGATCATGCAGAGCATCTCAGAATAGTATTGCAGACACTCAAGGATCGTGAGCTTTATGCAAAATTCTCAAAGTGCGAGTTTTGGCTAAAGTCAGTGGCATTCTTAGGCCATATGATTTCAGGCGAAGGTGTTAAAGTGGACTTTCAGAAAATTGACGTTGTTAAGAATTGGCCCAGACCCACCTCAGCATCAGATATCAGAAGTTTCTTGGGTCTGGCAGGCTATTACAGACGTTTTGTAGAGGGATTTTCCTTTATCTCAGCTCTGTTGACGAAGTTGACTCAGAAAAAGGTTAAATTTCAATGGTCAGATGCATGTGAATAGAGTTTCGAAGAGTTGAAGAAGAGATTGACTTCTGCTCCAGTTTTGACGCTACCAGAAGGAACCGAAGGGTTCGTAGTTTATTGTGATGCTTCGGGAATTGGTCTCGGATGTGTTTTAATGCAGCATGGTAAAGTTGTGGCTTATGCATCTAGACAGCTTAAGGCTCATGAAAAGAATTATCCGACTCATGATCTAGAATTGGCAGTTGTGGTTTTTGCACTTAAGATATGGCGTCACTACTTGTATGGAGTGCATGTGGATATTTTCACCGATCATAAAAGCCTGCAGTATATTTTCAAGCAAAGAGAGTTGAATCTTAGGCAAAGAAGATGGCTCGAATTGCTTAAGGACTATGATGTGGATATTCTCTATCATCCAGGGAAGGCGAATGTAGTGGCCGATGCTCTTAGTCGGCGTTCCATGGGAAGTTTAGCTCATGTTGATACAGATAAGAGAGTTATGACCAAGGAAGTTCACCGTTTGGCCAGTCTTGGAGTTCGACTTTTGGACTCCGAGGATGGCGGTGTGGTTGTTCAGAATAGAGCTCTTTCCTCCTTAGTCGTTGAAGTTAAAGAGAAGCAATATAAGGATCCCTACTTGTTGCAGCTGAAAGAGGGGATTCACAAGCATAAGACGACGGCTTTTGAACAAGGGGAGATGACGGTACCTTGAGATACCGAGGCAGATTATGTGTTCCAGATGTAGATGGGCTCAGAGAGCGAATTATGTCAGAAGCTCACCATTCCAGGTATTCCATTCACCCAGGTTCCACGAAAATGTATCATGATCTTAAGGAGATTTATTGGTGGAACGATATGAAAAAGAATGTAGCAAATTTTGTGGCTAAGTGTCCAAATTGTCAGCAAGTGAAAGCCGAACACCAGAGGCTTGGTGGCTTGGCTCAGAATATTGATATTCCCGTTTGGAAGTGGGAGATGATAAATATGGATTTCATAACAGGTCTACCTCGTTCAGCTAGGAGGCATGATTCAATTTGGGTGATTGTGGACAGACTTACGAAGTCAGCGCACTTCTTGCCAGTTAAGACAACAGATTCAGCGGAGGACTATGCCAAGTTGTATCTTCGTGAAATTGTCAGACTTCATGGGACTCCGGTGTCCATTATTTCAGATCGTGGTGCCCACTTCAAAGAAAACTTTTGGAGATCCTTTTAGAAAGGTTTGGGTACAAAAGTTAATCTCGGTACTTTTCACCTCGGACGGATGGCCGGGCGAGCGCACCATTCAGGACCTTGAGGATATGTTGAGGGCATGTGTCCTTGATTTCAAAGGTAATTGGGATGATCACTTGCCTCTTATTGAGTTTGCTTATAATAACAGTTACCATGCTAGTATTGGGATGGCACCGTATGAAGCTTTGTATGGGCGCAGATGTAGATCACCAATTGGTTGGTTTGAGGTTGGTGAAGCAGAGTTGTTAGGACCAGACTTGGTCTATCAGGCTATGGAGAAAGTCAAGTTAATTCAGGAGCGGTTGAAAATGGCTCAGAGTCGCCAGAAGTCTTACACAGATGTGAGACGAAGGGATTTAGAGTTTCAAATTAATGACTGGGTATTTCTTAAAGTCTCGCCTATGAAGGGTGTCATGAGATTTGGTAAGAAGGGGAAGCTTAGTCCCCGCTATATTGGACCATACAAAATTCTGTGAAAGATTGGTCAAGTGGCTTATGAGCTTGAGTTGCCGCCAGACTTGACTGTTGTGCATCCAGTGTTTCATGTGTCCATGTTGAGAAAATGTGTGGGAGACCCCTCGTTGGTTGTCCCGACTGATAGCATAACAGTCAATGATAGCTTGACTTACGAAGAAGTCCCAGTGAAAATCCTTGATCGTCAGGTTTACAAGTTGAGAACGAAAGAAGTTGCTTCAGTGAAAGTCCTTTGGAGGAGTCAGAAGTTGAAAAAGCTACATGGGAAGCAGAAGGGGACATGAAGTCCAGATATCCCCATCTCTTTGAAGAGTCAGCAGAAAGCGTTGAAGGTAATTTATCTTCTCATTGAAGATTTCCTTTCATGGTTTCCTATTCTTTGAAGTATTCCTTAGTAATGTTTAATTCATTATCGGTTCGGTAGTTATTTAGTTCGAATTAATTCAATTTAGCTATCCTTTAGTCAAAGATTCATGTGTTCATGTCAGTTAGTGTGCATATGTCTCTGCAGTCACTCTTGACCAGAATACATCATTCGAGGATGAATGATCCCAAGGAGGAGATATTGTAACACCTCAGATCTTTAACTTAAGCCTTGGCCATGTTTTAGACTTAGAAAATCAGATAGAGAATGTTGGAGTTGGACTTTTCTATGTCATAGATGGGTTTTACGCCCAGTTACGGACCATAATTTGAATTATACGGACCATAATCGTCGCCATCAAATTATTGATTTGGATTTTTCTTATGAAAATTATATTGGAATTACGGACCAACGGTATGGTGTGATCGTATTAAAGAGTTGTTTAACCGGGCAATTTTTTTTAACATTAATTACGTCGGGCCGTAATATGGACGTATTTTCGTCCGTATTTCCCAACCCGCATTGAACACTATAAATACACTTTGGTTTAGATTCTATTTTTTATTTTTACAAGTCCCTAAACCCTAGAACGACCCTCTCTCTCCTCCATCATCAAGAACACTAAGGTAAGCTATCCTAACCTATTCCAAGTGGATTAAATCATGTGTTATCTAACCTAATTAGGGAATCATTGTTCTTAACCTAGGGTTTTCAAGAAAACCCATATTAAAGGGTTCAAGACTTAGGCTTTTGGGATTCTTCTCAAAGTTCGGACTTTTATTACAAGTTTGTGAGCATATATACAGGTATGTGAGGCTAACTATCTACGTTAGGGAACGTTTATGATTCTCCCTACGCCTCATTCTACATGCTTATCAGTAATCTGACTCAGAATGCAATTTAGCCCTAGTTTCTTGAATAGTTGTAGAACCCCTATCTTTTAGGGTTATAGTTTCATAATTCGTTCATGGTGATCACTTTGAATATCATGAACTCAGTACATAATCATTATAGACTTGTGTATTGACATCACATGAGTCTCAGTCAGTATATAATCAGTTATTTGCTTAAGTTCCATAATCAGAAACAATTATCATGCTATCAGCTATAGCCGATCTCGATCTTGTAAATTGTTTAATGTTGAACACCTGTATCTGTATTTTTGGGCCCTAGGCCACAGTTTATGCATACATATTGCTTGGGCTTGAGGCCACAGTTTTTGTGCACATTATTTGGGCCCTAGGCCACAGTTTATATACGATTATATAGTGATTCTTCATTCGGAACGGGGAGTACTTCGATTCTTGCTTTCTGTTTAGTTCGGTTTCGGTTATCGGTTTTGCAGTACTTATATTCTTCTTTCAGTTGCTTTACATACTAGTACAATTCAAATGTGTTGATGTCCCTTTTTATTGCTTGGGGGCCTGCATCTCGCGATGCAGGTAACGATATACAGGTTGACGATCCAGCTAACTAGGACCGCTTGTATCAGCTATTGTGATCCCCGATTCCTTCGGGTGTTATCTTTTCCTTATCTTTTCTTGATAGACATAGTTGTCGATATTCCTTTTATGTATTATCCTTGTTAGATGTTGACTTATCGGTATTTTTTAGAGGCTTCATAGATATATTTAGTTAGTCGGATATTAGCAGTGACTTTTATGTGTTAGCCTTGTTGGTTATTTATTTAAGATGTGTTTATAGACTTAAATTGTATGTTTTTATCATTTATATATATTTCGGTCGGACTTTTAGTAGATCGCCTAGGCCATGTGTGTGACATGTTCTTATTTCCTACTTCTCTAAGTCTTGGGTATATTGTTTGTGATATCGGAATTTTCATAAATACATTACGGCCATTGATACGCTTGAATGCAAAAGCTATCTAGAAGCTATTGTAAGTACTGAAGCAGATCAATGGAGGTATGCTACATTTGAAGCGATTTTTGAGGCAATCAATTGACCAATTTTTTCTACTTTGAAAATTGTTATTGTTGCATTATGGACAGGTCGAACTAAAAAATAAAATCATCCTATAGAAGCAACTTAAATTGTGGCTGAGGGTATAATCCTAATTTAAAAATTCTGATTTTAAACTAGTTTAAACTTCATAATATAACCAAGACAGAGGAAGGTTTGCTGGGTAACTAAGCAAGTACTATTGTTTTCTTCCTATTTATGTCACCAGTTGATTAATCTGGCAAATTAGTCTTGTAACCGAATGTTTCGTGTACTTGACATTTTACCACAATGAGTTTTGCGTTTAGAGGGATATTTGGTACGAGACTATAATGCAACTTTTGGAAACTAGAGCAAGTTCAAATTTATTACTTGTAAATAGAGAAAAGTGATGGAATACAGGCATAAAAAGTGGAAGCAAATAGTCAGGTTCGAAGTTGCAGGTAATATAAACAACACATAATCATAGATTTTAATTAAATATAAAATTGATACTTATCTCTTGAAGTGTGACCGCGACCGATAATCGAACCTTCAAGCAAGAGCAAATATCATCCATGCAATTGTCCTCGAACTCCACGGTCTGTAGTCTTCTGCTATGTCACAACCCAATTTGGCCAAGTCGTGCGGGCACTTACCTTTTTCACCTCGGTAAGCGAACCCTCAACCCAACAATAATAAAATTGTAAATAAATAACTGAATAAGCGGAAGAGAATAAATCATGTAAGTCTGACGATAATAAAATAGAGAAAGTGCGGAAATAAGGAAATACACCCAGGGTCTGGTCTAATCAATACAAGAGCATCTAGCGAGAAATATACAAGTCTGGAAATATAATAATACATCAAATCTGTAATGTCTTATAATGGAAAGTAAGATGTAAATAAAAGGAGTCTTCAAGGCAGCGAACGTCTCGTGCTCACCCTATAAACTTTAAGTTGTACTGATAGAGACTATCAGCCACAGGAGACGGAAGCAGATCCAACCTGAACTCGCATTCAAAAAAGAATGCGACAAGTACGTGTTAGTACAAACCACGATCTTGGTAGGTATCATAGGCCGACTAAGTATAGCTAACATAATTCAGACAATAAAGCAAGATAGGCAGATAAATCAACAAGTATAAGTCAAACACAATTAGAACCAAGTATACGTCATCACCTAGGTGGAAGCATCTAAACCCAAGTGTTCCAAGTCTTAATATATCCAATCCGAACCCAACAACACAAGTAAATCACCAGATCATCACAATATAAGTCATAATGTAATGCAATGCAATAATGTATGAATGCAAATGCAATGCAATGTTGTGTACACATGTACTCCAGACGGAAGTATCGACGTCCCAGTAGCACACCCATGAGGGACCTGCGAAGTCCATGTACTCACTCAATCCACGATTTCGGGACAATCATCGGACATCGAACTCTCACATCACTCTACTCAATCCACGATTCCGGGACAACCATCGGATATCGGACTTCTCGCATCACTCTCATGCAAACTGAGCCCAGCTCATCACAGTGTTTCCTTAAGTATCAACAATATATCAACTGTATATCATGAAAGGTGAGAATGCGTGCAATGTGTGAATCAACATCAATAATCAGATCAATATCTGAAATGACCCATTTGGTCGTTCTAGTGTTTTACCCATTTAACCTTGTTGACCCTTTCCCCGAGTCCCATTAGTATGATCTATGACTTAATGAAGTCATTGGGTTGGTTCCCGCAAGGTGCGAGTGTAAATTGAGTCATTGATGGAGAAGCTAGTTAAGTTCGCGAGTTAGAGTTGACCACGGTCAACGTCGGGTTAGGATGACCCTGTTTCAATGTTTTGAAAGTTCCAACATGTTAATATGATAATTTTGAACTTGTCCACATTTTTTGGTGAGGTTCCGAAGAATTTCAGATGGGTTTGGGTTTTGTTGCGTTTGCATTCGATGTTTTTGCCGTAGGTCTGTGGATAGCTTGCTCCAAATTTATCAAACGACCTTTTTTTTCTGTGAGGTTTGAACCATTAGATCTGTATCGTAATTACAAAGATATAGCAAAAATAATCATCGCATTTCGCCTCCGTATGAGGGAGTTATGACTATTTTAGTGCGGACTGTTCCTGCAGGTCCGCTGTAGCAACCATAAGGGCGCTATAGCGGGACCACCGTAGTGGTCTGGAGATAGCCGCAGTGACCAACGGGGGACAGAAAGCCCTATTTTAATACCCCAACTTCTACCCATTACCCACAAGACCCCAAAGTCAGTTTTCAAGAGAAAAAAAGGCAAACTTCATTCCATTCTTTGGTGAAAACACCTAGGAGGGTAAGTCCCCACCTTTATTTGTTCATTTTCCTTTCTTCTTCAAGTTCCATGATTATTTTAAGGTCCAACAATGGTGGGTGAAAATCCTAGAACCCTGGAATTAGTAAACCCTTAAATAATTGGTGGGTTGTTGATTTTGTTGTTGATTAATCATCTATGCGTATAGATTATCACTTTCTAGGAAGGAAATTTGATTTCTTATGGTTGAAATTGCATGTTGAGACTTAGGGTTCTAATAAAAATGAAAATTTTGTCCTAAAATCTGTTTGAAAGGGTAAATTGATTAGAAACCCAAGTTGAAGGTTAATGATTGTAGAGATAGAAATTATGATAAATTCACCATTAAAGGATGGTTTCACCAATTGAAAAGGGTAGAATTAAGTGGGTCTTCTTCCCCAAATTGTTGTTCTTATTTAAATACATGGTTTGTTGCTTACTTAGCATCATATTGTTAGATTTTGACCGTTATGAGGCGCTTCGGAAATAGAAGGCTCGTGTGGAGTAGGTCGTGGCTCATGTCCTGCATTCGAGGTAGGTTATTGCTTACTTTAGTTAGACTTGGATTAGCGAAACGTATGTATTGTGTAGAATTGCTGGGAGAAAGCATGATTAGGTCTTCGGACATGGTGTTTTGGTTGGATATTAGCTAGATTGGTATGACTTCTGATTTTGTGGGCTCGTCGCCATTACTTTATGTACTGAAATATGAGGTGTAGTTGTATTCATACTATGGCGATTCGGGATGGATTTCTATTAGGTTGATTGTTTGATAAAGAATCGATTTAGGGGAAACACCAAATCAAAACCTAAACGCGGAATTAAGGATAAACAAGAAATTGGGGATGAGAATTGAAGAAAAGGGATGAGAAATAGAGGGATAGAAACTAGACCCTAATGATAATGAATCTATGGACAAACCTAAGTATATGAAACCTAGACCCTTCCAATCGGATTCAATCAATAGAACCTAAGCTATTTGAAATCAAGGCAAGGGAAATTCAATTGAAATCTATAAATGAACAACCCTTCATGAAATCAATGGAAAAAGGGTTCACAAACCAACAATGGAATCCACCATTAACTAAGCTATCCTTAAACAAACTATCACTCCTTAGAGTATTCAATACATAATTCATCCAATCTAGGTAAATGAAATGAAAGACAAGCTATATATATACAAGCTAAGTAAAGAAGACGAATAGGCAATTACAATGCTACCCTTAATGAAGTAAGGGCCTTGTTTTAGTCTTCTTGGTGTAGTCTTGATTCAAGGATTGGCACTTGATGGCCAAACACGTCCCTCCCTTGCATAGATGGCCCTCTAATCAACCTTGCATGCATGGCCTTCTTGAAACCATAACCCTCTTTGCACAAAGTAGCCACTTGCACAAATAGCCCTTTGCACAAATAGCCATCTTCCGGCCTTGAATCACCCAAGCTTGCAATTGTGGCCACTTTAAGAGGAAGGCCTTGGGCCTTGGTCTCTTGACTTCTTCTCCCATGCTATCTCCCATAGCTTGAAAGACCTCCAATGACTGCATTTAAACGCCCCCAAAGCTTCATCCTCCATGAATCCACTTCTAACATAAATCCTTGAAGAAGTTTGTGTGGTTGAGTCATTTGTGCCATTTAGGATCATATCATCCTCCCCTTCTTCAAAAGGATTCGTCCTCGAATCTGTACCTTGCAAAATATGGAAGAGAATGAGTACAAAGCCTTTCACAAAACAAGCAAGGTAGTCATCATAAGGCCAATGATAATACCTAAAGTAAGCAAAGCATGCAACTAACATACTAAATGGCTCACATTTATGATATAACCAAGCATCAAATTGATCTAGAAAGAATATGTATCCATATAACACCAAAGACACTTGGCTATTCAAGTCATTTTGACATAAGGGTAAATCAAAGAACCCAATGCCAATAGAAATCCCAACATGCAAGTCTACATTGGTCCTAGCAATTAAGAAGCATACATAATGTCCCCTAAAGTCAAGAAACAAGTGAAATCCCTCATGACTAAGTGTAATAATACCAATAAGCCCAACCTAATTCAAGGGTCCTATCATCACACTAGTCCACCTAAAGTATGGAATCACTCCTAAGTCATCACCGGGGTCAAATACAAAGGTATCACCCACACTAATTTTCCCACATTCCCCATGCAAGCCCAACATGAAATCAAGTAATAACACTAGCAAATGGTCACATGAATGGAAAGAAGTGTTACTACTATACTCAACACACCAAGAAGTTACATTCATGGCTTTAGAAAGCCCAAGAATAAGCATGAGCCACGAATACATACCGTCCTTGAAGGAAGTACAAGTTGTGACTTCATACCCAAGTGTAGTCCAATGAGGTACCTTCAAATGGTCTTCATCTTCAAGACTCCTCTTTTGACAAAACTTCATCATAAGCAAGTTAGTCAAATAATCAAGTTCATTAAGAGAGAGAGTTTTATCATTATGCTCATTCAACCTATGCCAAGCTAAGAGTAGCATCTCCTCACCCCTTAGGTTAGAAGATCTAGCATAGTCCTTCTAAGAAGTGTGCTCTTTTCCTTTCAAATTTCTCCCCTTCTTTAAAGAGCACTCATCACTTTCGGAAGCCTTTTTCAAATTCGACGTTGGTCCATCTAGTGGGTCACAAACCCTCAAGAAGAACTTTTCGTCATTGGGGATGGTGTCAAGAGCTTCAACCACCCCATGATTGTCATCAAGACCAAGCCCATCATCACCCCATAGTGGGTTACTAAATACCTTGTAGTCTCCAAAGGAAACTACATTTGCAACATTACCAAACTTCTCACTAGGTACATGACTATTTACATGATCAATTACATCAATATCATCACTAAATTGAGGATCATTAAGAACATCACAAGGTTCCTCAAAGAGTGTATTTTCATAGCAAACAAACTAATCAAAACAAATATCCACACTAGTTGGACGCAAATCGATCTTCCAAGAAGAATCAACTCGGTCATCGCTAGGATCAACTAGTGGGTGAGCTATCATTTCACATGACAATGTACTAACATCCAAATCATAGGAATCAACACTAGGTGGACACAACTTGAATTCAAAAGAAGAGTCAAGATAGTCATCAAGAGGATCAACTAGTGTTGGATCACCCATATCAAACACATTGTCAATTGTCACAATAGCACTAAGCTGATCACAAGAAAAAGACTCATTAAGCTCAATTAAGGGCAAGCTATCATTTACACTCACTTCAACAACATGATCAATCACATCATTCGTGGTGTTAAGATTAGCTATTTTACCTTGAAGTTCACATTCATCTCCTTTGCCTTGGGTTTCAACTTTGGAGCTCGTTTGCTCCTTCGGGAAGCTCTCAACCACCTCAAGAACCTTCAAAGGTTGAGGGTCATCATTAGGTTTGCTTCCGAGAATACCTGTACTATCATTAAGACCACTAGAGAAGAAAGAAAAGTCACAAGGGTTAGATAAAGGTTGTGACAACTCCCTCACATCACTCCTCACATCCTCTCATTTTTCCTCTATAGAGTTGTCACTTTTCACTCCCTTACTCTTCTTAATATTTTCTCTCACAGTTTGTTGGGCCTTGTGGACTTGTTCTTGCATTGGGAGAAGTAGCTCCGTCATTTTCTTGAGGTTTCCTTTTTCCCCTTTTATATTATTTCCTATGCACTCTGTCTCTCTTATCTCCTTGAACCCACTCGCTTGTGCTTGTTTCTTTTTCGGGTTCATTCCTCGCTTCGAGGCCTTTTATTCCCCTACTTCCTTCACCTATCGTCACTCTTTCTACTACCTTCCATAACATAACCGCCCTTGAGAATATGGTAACCTCGGATTAGATCGGAATAATGATTCATTGCATTCCTGGAGTAGGATAAGATGTCGACTTAGCAATCGCTATAATAATTTCCATGGACAAAATGATGGCCGCCTCCCCTCAATACTTATCCTCCCTCCATATCATAACCATATTGGGAATATGGTGCCCCCGGATTAGGGTAAGAAATATATGCCCTTGTGTTTTTTGAAGGAGGACATGTATACTCTCTTTTTCTTTTAGGCGGACTCCTACTCGGCCCAATCCACACACTTATACCTTTTTGCTTGGAATAGGAAGTATCACAAGCCGATGTACATGAATATCTACTAGAAGATTCCACATAAGAGTTTTTTTCAATCCCATTAGCTTCACAAGTATACTCAATACAAAGCGCATAGCTATTAGGCTCATAATCACCACATTCTTCCCATTCTTGCAAGTTCTTATCAAGTGGTTCATATTGAAAGTGTGAAGAAGGAGCATACCTTAACTAACCTCCATGTCCATGGTGTGTAGAATGAGACTCTTCATGCTCGTATCCACCATAGTGTCACGACCGTCTGTGTGGCCGTGACGAAGTACCGATACTTGTACCGAGCACCCCTTACCTATCATTTTACTCGTACCTCTTAGCAAGTCGTATGAACGCAAGGCCATTTTTTTTTTAGAACCGAAACATTAACATTAGCGAAATCATTATGAACATAGATCGATTAGCTTCGTTATCGCTTCATACAACAACATTAAGATGCCAAAATACCACATATTTAATCAGTACATAACCGACCGTACATATACGTCTACGAGCCTCTAGACATAGTACACTTATACATAGAGAGGGCCGAGATCGTCGTGTCCGAAAATATATACACAAAAGAGTACCACGGAAGTGAGGCCTCGAACAATGGAGGCAATGCAAGTACGGCTGGTAGAGCTCCACAATGATCAAAAATCCACTGTCTACGACTTGCGCGTATGAAATGCCATCCGCACAAAGGACGTCGGTACGAATGGTGTACCGAGTATGTAAGGCATGAATAGTAATATGCGAAAACATAAATCATGTATACGGCATAAAAGAATTACAACACATGTCCTGGGATAGAAACATAACCTGTACATATAAGTGCCCTTGGGCAAATGCCACGCTTGCTTAGCTTTCCTTTAAGAATCTTACCTTGTTCATATATATATATATACATATAAGAATAGAACATATCGATTGCCGAGGCGTCGACGTTCGATCCATTTAACCTTTATACACATCGCGTCCGGCATCCCGCGTCCGGGGACGATATCATGTCATGTAATGCCAACCGATCGTGTGGATATGCGTATATAACGCCCCGCTCTTATCTCCATCTTCCCCGTAAATATATGCATATCTCATGTATAAATATCGGCGTCTATAGCGCCCGGCTCTTTCGTCATATACATATACTCATATCATATACATATGTCGTCTATATTACTTTCCGATTCTTTTTGTCATATGCACATACTTATATCGTATATATTTACCGTCTATAGCGCTCTGATCCTGCCATCATATACATATACTTATGTCATGTATATTTATCAGCTATTTATATGGGCTCCGATTCGTTATCATATATATACGTATGTCGGGTACACACATCAATCGAGGTCATAAGGCATAATTCCATGTATTTAGAATCCTTAGAATAGTCATTACCTATAATAGACTTGGGATATCCAGAAATAGTTAACATTCTCATATTTTCATTTCTATAGCAAAGTATATCATCTACATATCTAACGTAGGCACTTTTCTCATCTTTGGCTTCATCGTTATCGCTATAAGATCACATTCATCATGGATACACTTGCACTAGGATGATACTGCGTTTTATGTTTGACAATCGGGACAAGGGTCAAGGATTTCCTAGGATTCTACTCCAAAACAAGTCAAACGAGGTGATAGGAAAATTCGGGAACAGGTGGGCCGGGTGAGATAGCGTACAAAATTACATATGCTACGTGTCATAGTGTTATTTATAATGATTTAAGATAATCGGGTCCTTTTATGCAAGTTCTAGGGGTTTAGAAGGTCTTCCCAACATTTCGCACTTTCTAATTCAATTCTACCGAAGGAAAAAGGAAAACTTTGGATGCGGATTCCGGGAATAGAGTTGTCCCCAGGCTCGTACCCAACTTATTACGTCTAAGACATGCCATAGAAAGAAAGGTGAAACCTTACATACCTCTTTTCCCCCCTTTTATTCCAAATCCCAAAAAG
>NC_081342.1:48213517-48222756 GCF_029784015.1 Lycium ferocissimum | reverse complement strand
ACCAAATGATAAAAAATGGTTTGGGGGAAACCCCAAAAATAAAAACCAAAACCGAAAGGGGGGATAAAAAAAAATTTGGGGGTTTTGGGGATTTAAGAAAAGGAGAGAAAAAAAAGGGATAGAAACTAGACCCTAATGATAATGAATCTATGGACAAACCTAAGTATATGAAACCTAGACCCTTGCAATCAGATTCAATCAATAGAACCTAAGCTATTTGAAATCAAAGCAAGGGAAATTCAATTGAAATCCACAAATGAACAACCCTTCATGAAATTAATGGAAAAATGGTTCACAAACCAACAATGGAATCCACCATTAACTAAGCTATCCCTGAACAAACTATCACTCCTTAGAGTATTCAATACATAATTCATCCAATCTAGGTAAATGAAATGGAAGACAAGCTATATATACAAGCTAAGTAAAGAAGACTAATAGGCAATTACAATGCTACCGTTAATGAAGTAAGGGCCTTGTTTGGCTAGTCTTCTTAGTGTAGTCTTTAATTCAAAGATTGGCCTTCAATGGCAAAACACGTCCCTCCTTGCATGGATGGCCCTCTAATGAATATTGCATGCATGGCCTTCTTGCAACCATAACCCTCCTTGCACAAAGTAGCCACTTGCACAAATAGCCCTTTGCGCAAATAGCCATCTTTTGGCCTTAAATCACCCAAGCTTGCAATTGTGGCCACTTTAAGAGGACGGCCTTGGGCCTTGGTCTCTTGAATTCTTCTCCCATGCTATCTCCCATAGCTTGAAGGCCCTCCAATGACTGCATTTAAACGCTTCCAAAGCTTCATCCTCCATGAATTCGCTTCCAACACAAATCCTTGAAGAAGTTTGCGTGGTTGAGTCATTTGTGCCATTTAGGATCATATCATTATTGTTGATGGTGGCTATTGCCCTGTTATTATAATAAGGCTTATTGCCTAAATGTCGTGTTGTACTCAGTTCTCCCTTATTGTGACGCATATTATCAGAGAAAGAATGGATAATGAGTTTAGACTTAAGTTGTGACATAAACTTATAATAATACGTAGATGAAAACTTGATTTATGATTTACTGTTGATGATAATATATAGAAAAGTGGAGCTTCTTGGTGATACAAGACTTATTTGTGAGGCGTACTTGCTATATGATGAAGTAAAGAGGGACATAAACTCTTATGTTGGTTGAGACAGTTTGTATGATTCATTTTATGGTTGAGTTGATCCAAGTCTTGATATGACTTGTGGCTTTGTGACTTGTACCTTCACTATTGCTTTATTGGTTTGCATTGATTTACCATGTTTACACTCATTTATGCATTCACACACTCATACATGATGGAAATGGTTCGGACGACTTGTGGTACAACCTTGTATTTGACATTGATATTGCTAATTATTCATAGTCCATACATACTAATGAACTGGAATACGTTGAGACATACATTGTGATGTGAAATTAGTGAAAAAGTTAATATAATATTCTTGTTGAACTTGTGATACTATTTGATACATGGTACTTGATCAATTGATGATTGAGAGTGATGTGACAGTGTTACTATACATATTAAAAGGCACATTTGATCGGGGGTGAGGATGTGGCCTAGTTGTGAGCTCGTGGTCCGAGGTTCATTCCGAAAATGAGTGGTACATGATGTGGATCCGCGTCCCAAGTTCTTTCCGTAGCGAAGAATTTATGGCTCGAGTCTGATGAGTATCCGGAACGAGTGGTACATGGACACCATGGGTCCCCTGCAGGTCATGACTACTTAGAAATGACATCAGTTAGCATGTGTGTACAGTTCGAGTGATTGGTCAGTGCATGGCATTGCATTGCATTACACGTCATCATATTTTGCATTGCACATCATTACATTTTATTCTACATTATTCTATGCTTGTTTGTTTCTGATTTTGTCATGGATGTTGAGTGCCTATTGTGATATAAATATGACCATTGACTGAGTTATTGTGGATTAGTGACTCTAGCTAGGAAGGAACTTGGACTTATGATTATCAGGTGAGATTATTAAAACTTGACAAACTTGTGGTTTAGAAGCTTCATCTTAGGCTATGACTCTGTTATAAAATGTTCTGTGACTTGGACTTTAGTATTAAGTGCCTTTCTGTTTATCTGCTGATTTTATACTTATATGCGTGAACTAATCTTAGTAGGCCTATGATGCTTACCAGTACATAGTGTTTGTACTGATACTACCTTGTTGCACCTTTTTTGAGTGCAAATTGTGTTCTAGAGATTTCATCCAGACCACATCTCTGGCTTGAAGCTAGTTAGCTTGAACAGATCTGAGGGTGAGCTTTTGAACAGATCTCTGGCTTGGAATTTCACGACTTTTGAGGTACTCCCTAATCTCAGGCAGTACTTCTGTCTTGCTATCCATAGGCACACTATCTTCCTTTCCTTTGAAGATTATTGAACTTCCTATAAATATCCTCTTTTAAAGCTTTCATCTCTTCTAGTGCTACAAGTTCTTTTTAGTAATCCTGATTGTCCCTTATATTTATCCCTGGTCACATGCGGCCTTCCTCACTCTTTCTGCTACCTCTTGGAGTACTTTACTGCATATCTAAATGTACCTAAAATTTCTTCGGCGCGAGTAATTCGAGTCATAGTCTGGAATGCAACGTATCGCATTGGCGAAACTTATTCTCCTTCCCATATTTGTCTCATAATATACCTGCATTTAATCCATTCTCATTTTTCTTTAGAACATTCTTGACATATCGGTTCATCTCGAAATTTGACTCATTCAATCCAATATATTTTCCTCTTTTGAGCTTGGAAATATTATAGCTCATCTTAGAACTGAATTTGTTCTTCCCCCTTTTAGAGGATGTTCTCATATACCAGTAACCTCCGAGTATTAACCGTCTTTAAAAATCATTTGTCCGACCTTAACGATCCTTCACTCCTCTATTCCTGATAATGTCGGAGTTCCTTTCATCGCATAGTTTAACTTATTTTCCTTTTTGCTAGTCGAGTTCTTGTATCAAATCAAAATGCTTATACATATCGAATACAATTCAGATGCCTTCTTTATTGTCTTTTCACTTCTACCCTTCATGACTAGTATTCTTTCTAGGCTAATGAATTAATGGGGACATCGGAATTCATTAGGCCCCTGGTGGAGTGTCCGACTATACCATGCTCCTTTAGCTCTAGTCTTTCTCCATGACCATCTTCTTAATATCCTTGAATTTCTCTTTGCTCTGGGTTCCCAATTCTGATTTATATCTATACTATACCATTAAAAGTTGATATTCCACACCATCCATTCCCACGACTCGTCCTTTCACTAGCTTAGCTCATTTTGTCCCGTAATTCTTCTTAACTACTTGTTTGCATCACAGCGATGCATCATAGTCCTTCTAATGTTCTGTCGGTTCTTGATCTTATCATGAAATCCGCACAAAGTATCCCCTTTCCTTTCTTCTTTCGTCGAGTCTTCATCTTCCTTTATGATACTACAACTTGTACACGTACATATATATCTCAAATTTTCTCGGTTTTCTTTATGATCTCATATTTGCATCTTTCACACAACCATTGTCTTAAAATTCCAATTTGTTTTACTTTGTCACGTACAACATTACTCTATCTCCCGTTAATTTATTTAAATTTGATCCTATTGTGCCTTTCCTGCTTTCATCCTGACCTTTTCCTCAAATATATTACATGATCCTCAATGGGTATACGCTTTCCTTGTCCAAATTTATCTCCCCTCCATGCTACCATAACCTTCTTTTTCATAATGCTCGTGCTTACACATTTGGTCGCGTTACCCCCGTCTAACTTTGATTCCCGAGAAAACCCAATCCTGATTCTTTCTGTAGCGCTTGCTACCTCAATTTTGACATACAGCACAATCAATACTTTTAACATTTCGTAACATCAATCATAAGGGTATACATAATACTCGATGTAACCACTCTTGACCTATCTTTTTATCGCTTTTGAACACTTTTTCCTTGCGAGATATCCTGTTGCCATTTGATTTTGTCCTGAATCTATAGATCTTCTTAGCATATTTTTCTATGTCCTAACTGTTAATCCCAACGATATTTTAACTTCACATAAACCTACATCGCACCTAATTTCTCTATGTCAAATAACCTTCACAACACCTATCTAAATATAATTGAGGTGAATCCTTCTAAAAAGGATTAGCTAGAAATACACCACATATTCCTAAGGTTGATACAATCTCTACTTCCTTCGTCGGCCAAGCAACATCACATTTAGAAGTTATATAAACAATCCAGAAGACAATCATAATTGCAATCCAACTTACCTAACCATTTCTCATTCTTGAGTTCAAGGTCATCATCAATACCCGAAGTAACTTAGCCATAATGATTCTCAGAATAATACCAACTATCAAATACTCAGAAACCCCCTTGAAGTCGAATGACTGGTGACTTCTGAATCCCAATGTAAACTCACATCATATAGGAAAGTCTGATAAAACGAGTCTGTGTGTATGTCATTAACCCGTCTTGATCTTATGTATATATATAAACTTCTAGAGTACAACTTTCCCCCTACTCATTAATTTCCTTTCCCATATCAATATCTTTTCATTATCTCTTACTGACCAATTTATAAATCGTAATACTGCATTTGAATTCTTAGTGTCAATATCTTCAATAAATATCAATTCTCCGAAATCTCGAATGCACTCATTCCAACTCCTTTAATTACTAATCATTTTTCCCCCTCCAGGGTTCTTCCCTTGAATTAAAATCATTCTAAAACTTCTCTTTGAAGCATCTCATAATGGTTCATTCAATCATGACTTACCAAACATCCGATTGTCACATTTTCCCTTCATTCTTTCTCTATAGCCTAGACATGCAAACAATCCAATTTGTAAAAATTTCGGCAGAGTTTCCTCTATACTTCTTCGCCTCATTTCACGCACGCGACCTTAAAAACACCCATCACATCCTATAATTTAACTCTCTTCTTATATCACGATTTAAGATGAGAAAGAAGGGTCAATCATTCTCATCAATTACCTTGAAATGCCACAATCAAAGCATTTAGGATTAGAATCGGGGACATCACATCTTGTTTATAAGTGTGGCGCGCTTTATACCTATAAACAAGACTCTACTGGACACGACTCGTAGACATACCCTAGGACGGAACTACTCAGATACCACTTTTGTCACGACCCAACCTGATGGCCATGATGGGCACCTAGAGCTAAACCACCGATCACCTCCGAACATACATCTCATAATCATTTCTAGGTGGACCACAAGGACAGCTTATGGTTATAATAATCTGTAAGGGCATATATCAAAAGATAAGGACACATCACTATATAACCATCAATAATTATGTCCATAAACATAGGCCAACAAGGCTACCAAAATATAATACAACAATATAAACTGATGATGATACGAGACTTCTAACTACACATATTTGTCTACAAGCCTCTACATAGAATACAGGAATCCATGAAGATGGGGCAGGACTCCGCCATGCCCAACAATATATACAAAAGAGTAGTACCAATAATCTGCAACTTCGAAGCAACTAGAGCACTTTTGAAACTCTGCTGATGAAGCTCCTAAGGGTCTGGTCCGTCTACCTGCGGGCATGAACGCAGCGTCCACAAGAAGGGACGTCAGTACGAATAATGTACTGAGTATGTAAGGCATAAGGTCAGCATGTACATAAGAATCATGGAAAAACATCTGAGACATGCCAATGAGTCTGTGAATCTGGATGAATCCGCATGACTGTATATCAGGAAACATATATATATATATATATATATATATAGGACACATCTTCAACCCCTCTCAAATGTGCCTTATATTTATACATAAATGCCACAACATAGGCCACACTTCACCCCACATCAATCGCTGACTTATATATATATATATATATATATATATATATATATATATATATATATATATATATAAATGCCACAACATAGGCCACAGCTTCACCCCGTGTCAAGCGTGCCTTATATATATATATACATAAATACCACAACATAGGCCACAATTTCACCCTCCGTCAACTATGCCTTATATATGTACATGAACGCCACAACATAGGCCACGACCCCGCTTTACACTGTGCCTTATATATATGTACATGAAGAATGAGAATGAGTCCAATGCATAAGCAAAATGAAATAATAGAACTCGGTAATATCACAAAATAGCTATATACATATATTATACTCCTAGCATGCATGAGAGTTCAAATAAAAGCTACTACTTTAGCGGAGTGACGTAAGGTCGGTAACCTCCGATTTATATTATGGAACAATCATCATCGCTATATCTCACCTTGAAGGAACAATTATTATAAGGTGAGATCAACAATAATGAATGAAATCAAGAAATTCTTGAAATAAACTCAATAATCTCATAATAGCATCAAGACCATAAGCTTTGAAATCTCCAGAAATGGAATCATCATCATCATCGTTTTCATCACAGAAAACATCTATCTTTAGCATCATAAGAACTTTAGAATCATGAATTTCTAGCTTTTTGGAAATAAGGATATTATGGAACATATGTATGGATTCATAAGAAAAGAATCATGCCTTCAGAAAGAAAGGGTTTAGCTTTACATACCTTTTTGGTCTCCTCTTACTACTTAACTCTTATCCTTCCAAGTTCGTAAATCTACATTCAAGAAAATTTATACTATTATTAGGCTTATCGTCATATGCTTGTCTTAAGCCCTCAAATTAATTCCTTTTAAAATCGGCCGAAATTCGGGCAGCATCTCCCCTGTTTATATCCCTAGCCCGAAATCGCAATACTAACAACCAACACAACAACAATAACACTAACATCAATAGCATCATCATTAATACCAAAATATTCCATAAAACATCCCACACGATGTTTATCAACATACAACAATAATATACACTTCCTTTCTTCCCAATCAAGGAGCATAATCTCATCAACACACCAACAACATTAGATACTATCCATATACATGGAAATCAGCCCAACAACATGGCTACAACATACTCAAAGCAGTCCACAAACTCAACTACACAACACTTTATGACCTTTCCTCTATAACTATTTTCACTTTTTAAGACTTGCTAAACCTTCAAATCAACTCAACATAAGAGATAGGATGAAGAACATACCTTATACTTGAAGAACTTTAGCCACACCAACTTTCTTCAAAACCAAACTCACCACAACATCAAGTAATAGCAAGAACAATCACCTTTCATGGACTAGTTTAGTGTAATCTTGTTAAATTCTTGATTTAATGGGCTATAAATGTTTGGGGGATGTGTTAGGAGGCTTCTAGGACTCATGAGAATGTAAAATAATGAAAAAATGGGGGTTGATGGGGGTTTTTATACCTCTTGAAAGTCGGTGGAACCGACTTTCCCAAGTGGGACCCGCGGAAGCCATTTGGCAGTTTGGAGGGTTATCTTAAAATGGTCATAACTCTTTACTCCGATGTCGTTTTGACGAGCAGTTTGTTGCGTTGGAAACTAGACTCGACGAACTTCATATTAGGATTTTGAAACACCTTAAAACTCTAATATTCCCGGAGATATAGCCCTCCAAATTTGACCCAAAATTCTGTCCAAAATTCTGCCAACTTTTTTTCAAATTTTTGACAAACTTATTTTCTTCGATTTGCTTGGTCCTGGAATCTTTCGAAACTCCTATACATGATATTTATTATTAATCATACTTGATAATGGTCATTTCCCTTGGTTTCAAGGATGTCCTTCCCGATTACGACTTACGATATCATAATTCATCCTTTACTTCATTGTTAAGTACTTCCCATGGCTTGTACCTTCCAAAATTTCATGGGACGTCTCTGATACTCCATTAATACGGTGAAGTATGTGGCATGCTCATGCTCTGAAAGTGCACGGTGTAACATCCAGATTTGTACTATTTTCCTTTTTAGATGCTCTTGTGTTATTCAGATTAGACCCTGGAGGTGTTGTTATTATTCCGCACTATTCTACTGATTATATATCTATATCGTGAGACTTACGTACTATGTTCTAGTACGTTGCTTAATTTCATTCTTTTATGCGTTTATACATTGTTGGGTTGAGGGTTCGGTTACCGAGGTGGAAAGGTAAGTGCCCGCACGGCTTAGGCAAAATAGATCGTGACACATACCAATGGCTTTGTCCAATTTCCATCTTAGATTGGGAAAATAAAATTTGTACTTATAGGAACCGATGATTTAATCTTTCGTGTATAAGCTAAATTCAATACACTAAATCAGCTACTATGTAAGTAAAGGACACACATACAAATACATGATCTATTTAAATCATTATTAAAATTTAATAAATAATTATTCTATAATAAATACTATATCCAAACACATGGTTAATACTATATATCTCAACAATCTCTCACTTAGACTTTTAACCATGACAATTGTTAGAATATACCATATCTAAATGCATGGTTAATGGTATATAACCCAACAATCTCCCACTTAGACTCTTAATCATGCATCTACAGCTTTCATATGTTATTCCCCTTGCACGACTTGCAAAAGTTTTAGCCAATAAGCTCTTTGTTAAAAGAACTTGCCAAGTTGTTTTCTGATGCCACTTCGTCCAAAGAATGCTTGGTCGTAACTGACCGGTTTTGTATTAAGATCTTCAGGGATCCTATCATGAAACTCTCTCAAAAGTGTATTTCTTTTCTGGAATCCTATCATGAAATTCTCCCAAGAGTATGCACCAAACCGATCTTGGTTATTATTCTCCCAGTACGACTAAGTACTACTACAACTATTATAGTCACACTATCATATTTCTTTCAATAGAAATATTAACGACTTCATCTAGTGTTATTTGCTCAACCCTGACTTGTCAGTTAGATGTTCTTGAACTTCTGAATTCGCATATGACTTATTTGTTATTTCATTGCTCAGTTCCTATAAAACTAGTTTACTTCTACGAACTTGGTTCATTAAATAGTCCTTTTCTAGAATTCTGGCATTGTATGAACAATTACCTTATTTTCGTTTAGGACAGTAAATAAACCTCTTTTCGTTCCCTTTGGATATCTAATAAACATTCGTACATCCATTCTTGATTCACACTTATCTGTTTTAACATTGAACACATGTGCAAGACAACCTCATATCCGAACATGCTGCAGATTTTGCTTACATTCAATCCACTGTTCTATGGGTATCAAAGGTACTAACTTAAAAAGGAATTG
>NC_081342.1:48133517-48208517 GCF_029784015.1 Lycium ferocissimum | reverse complement strand
TGAAACGTCTTGACAAAGTTTGAATTCTTCCAAACTTGAAACGTTCTGACTGGTAACAACCTCTATTTGCTTGTTTCTTTTTTGTTGTCTCTTTTTTTCTCTCCCTTCTTTTTAGGGAAAAAGAAACTACTCCAAAGAAGAAGTTACTCCTAAAGTGACGCCGAGAATTAATATGTATGAGATCGTACTTATTCTAGCGAAGAAATTATAATTTGTGAGGAAAAAATGTTACTCCATTCAAGGCGAACACATACTTCATTTGAGGCAAGGGTCATTACACCATCTAAGCTGAAGACTTTATATTCTTTATGCGAAGACCATTACACCGTCTGAGCTGAAGACTTTTACTTTTGTCCGAGGCAAACACCATTACAGCGTCCAAGTTGAAGACTTTTACTTTTGTCTGAGGCAAAGACTAGTATACCGTATAAGCCAAAGACTTTATTTCTTTTGTCCGAGGCAAAGACCATTACACCTTCTATGTCAAAGACATTACTTTGTCCGAAGCAAGGCCATTGCACCGTCTATGCCGAAGACTTTTACTTTTGTCTAAGGCAAAGACCATTACAACGTCTAAGCCAAAGACTTATTTCTTTATTTCTCTTTTGGTCTGATGCAAAGACTATTACACCATCTAAGCTAAAGACTTTACTTTTGTCCGAAGCAAAGACCATTACACCATCTAAGTCAAAGACTTTATTTTGTCCAAAGCATGGTCATTACACCGTCTAAGCTGAAGACTTTTACTTTTATCCGAGGCAAAGACCATTACACCATCTAAGCCAAAGACTTATTTTTTATTCTTTTTGTCTGATGCAAAGAGCACTACACCGTCTAAGCTGAAGACTTTACTTTTGTTCGAGGCAAAGATCATTACACCGTCTAAGCCAAAGACTTATTTTTTTATTCTTTTTGTTTGATGCAAAGACCATTACACCGTCTAAGCTGGAGAATTTACTTTTTTCCGAAGCAAAGACCATTATACCGTCTAAGCCAAAGGTTTTATTTTATCCGAAGGAAGACCATTACACCGTCTATGCTGAAGACTTCCACTTTTGTCTGAGGAAAAGATCATTACACTGTCTGATGTAAAGAGTTCCATCGTCTAGGCTGAAGATTTTCACTTTTGTCTGATGCAAAGACCATTACACCGTCAATATATACAAGTAAGCTGCCCGGCCATGTAGGCACGGTGTTATCATCATTAGCTCGCGTCTGGCCCTCTCACGTCTGGGCCTCCCGCGTCCAGGGTAATCATCTCACGCCTCCTACTAGTGGTGTCTGCCCGGCCATGTAGGCACGGTGTTATTATCATTATCCATAAGCCGCCCACTATAGTAGTGTCTGCCCGGCCATGTAGGAACGATGTTATTAAAATACATACATATATATATCAAGCATGCATGAGAGCCCAATTAAAAGCTACAACTCTATCGGAGTGACGTAAGGTTGATCACCTCCGATTATCTTATGGAACAATCATCATTGTTATATCTCACCTTGAAGGAACAATTATCAGAATGTGAGATCAACAACAATGAATAAAATCAAGAAGATCCTGAAATAAACTCAATAATCTCATAATAGCATTAAAACCATAAGCTTTGGAATTTCTAGAAATGGGATCACCATCGTCATCATTATCATCATAGAAAATATCTATCTTTAGCATCATAAGAACCTTGCGAATCATGAACTTCTAGCTTTTGGGAAGTAAGGATATTATGAAAAACATGTGTGGGTTCATAAGAAAAGAATCATGCCTTTAGAAAGAAAGGGACTAGCCTTAACATACCTTTTTGGCTTGTCTTAAGTTTTCAAATTAAACCCCTTTAGAATCTGTCAAAATTCGGGCAGCATCTCCCCTGTTTATATCACTAGCCGAAATCACAATACCAACAACCAACCACAACAACAACAACAACACTAACACCAACCACATCATCATCAATACCAAAATATTCCATAAAATATCCCACACGATGTTTATCCAGTTTCTTAACCAACAAATTCATTATACGATCATTTAATAGCTCTACCTCTGTAAATAAACCGAAATCACTATCAATAAGAAAAGATTCATACCTTGCTTCTGCTAGAACCACAATATCTTCAATATTCACCTTGAATCCAAACCAAGATTCACCGTAATACAATACTATAATCGCAACTATATGCTGTCTGAACCCAAATCCGGATATTCCAATTGATTTGGACTAAAATTTTAAAGTTGGAAGTTGGGGAAAGATTCCAGAAAGTTTGGGATGTTTTAAGGGGTGTTTGGATGAAAAATGAGCAGGTAAACCCCCTTTTATAATGTTTTAGAATCAGCTTGCACCGACCTAGAATTTGCTCAGCGCGTTCACGCAACCTTGGGGTGCGTTCGCGCTGAGTTATCCCTTGCTCTGATAGTCTGTCTTAAAATGCTCATAACTTTTAATCCCGATGTCAGATCAATATGCGGTTTATTGCGTTGGAAACTAGACTTTCTGAACTTCAATTTAGGCTTGTGTTTCACTTCAAAACTCCTGATATACTAGGAGATATACCTCTCTAAAGTTGACCCAAAATTTTTGTCCAAAATTCTGCTAACTTTTCCCAAATTTTCAACAAACTTATTCTCTTCGATTTGCTTGATCCAAGAACCTTTAAACACTTACTTAACCTTATAAGGGTTCTATGACCCCTTCGATCCTACGTTAGTTTACTCACAATGCAAACGGCGCAAAAATTTTCGAGGTGTAACACTGACTATCCTTTATTCTCTCGCAGATGGCGAGAACACGCGTGGCAGCAGCCAGAGGTAGAGGTGGAGGCAGAGGAACTGGTAGAAGGGTGGCACCGGCAGGGGGCGAAGTCCCAGTAGTTGATCCCGTGCCTCCAGTGGCTCCTAATAAAGCCGCGGGAGATGCAGCCGCACCAGCCTAGCCAACGGCAGTACCAGTTCCACCAGGAGCTACAGCTGCTCTGGGTATACAAGATGCAATGGCACAGGTACTGAATTGGTTGCATGGGTTAGCACAAGCCTAGGCTATACCAGTCGTTCCAGCGAGTAGGGGCGCAGGAATAGCAGCCCCAGGTCAGGATAGAGTTTAGGCTCCAGGGATTCAGCATGCCATAGCAGTGGAACCTTGTCACGACCCAACCAAAGGGCCATGACAGGTACCCGGAGCTAGCCTACCGAGCACCACTTATTGTACTTCTTCCAATCTATCTCGGAGGACCACTTCTCTAATTATCAAATAACTCAACCTGAATAAATGCCATTCTCAAAGATAAAACTCATTATGAAGTAATCTTCGATTCCACCTCAAACATATACATGAACAAGCCGACAAGGCTACAAAATGATATACAAAATATACACTAATAAGGTCATGAAACATCTACTATCCACATATCTCTACGAGCCTCTAACTGGAGTACTGAAAATCATAAGGACGGGCCAGGACCCCGCCATGCCCCACATATGAACACAAAAGAATATACCAATAAACTGCAACTCCAGAGTAGTGGAGTGCTCCTGTATATCTGCTGATAAAGCTTCTAGGGATCTGGACCGTCTCCCTGTCTACCTGCAGGTATGAACGCAACGTCCACAAAAGAAAGGACGTCAGTACGAACAATGTACTGAGTATGTAAGGCATGAATAATAACATCATGAAGTAATAAAGAAATACAAGATAAGGAGATAACCTGTAACTGATTGCCTCTGGAGGCGGATATCATGCATGCTAACTTTTACCTTTTAAAACATCATAAACATATATATATATATATATATATATATACCGACCATATAGGTATGGTGTAATCATCATTAGCCCGCGTTCGGGCCTCCCGCGTCTAGGGTAACCATCTCATGCCGCTCACCAGTGGTGACTGCCTGGCGAACTCAGCTCGGTGTTATCCATAAGCCACCCACTACGCCCATCGTAGTGGTGTCTGCCCGGCCAACTGGGCTCGGTGTAATCATACATAAAAATAAGCATGCATGTGAGCCCAATTAAAGCTACAATCATATCGGAGTGACGTAAGGTTGGTGACCTCCGATTTATATTATGTGATAATCATCATCGTGATATCTCACCCCGAAGGAACAATTCATAAGGTGAGATAAACAACAATGAATAAAACCAAAGGATTCATGAAATAACTCAACAATCTCATAATAGCACAAAAATCATAAGCTTGGGACTTCTAGAAATAAAATCATGATCATCATAGGAAACATCTCATCTTTAACATCATAAGAAGCTTTAAGAATCATGAACTTCTAGCTTTTGGAAGTAAGAAGGTTATGGAAAATATGGATAAAATTATAACATAGGAATCATGCCTTTGAAAGAAGGGGACTAGCCTTAACATACCTTTATGTCTCCTTAATGACTAAGCGTTCTCCTTCCAAACTCGCAGCTCTACTTTCAAGAGAATGCATACTAAGGTTAGGTCATTGAAAACATGCTTAAGTTTAAACTAAGGCAACTAAGAGCTAATGGAATTTGGCCAAAGATTTACTTTATTTTATTGACTTCCTCCATATAATAAACAACTTCCAAACATCAGTAGCAACATCCATAATACCATAACCAAGAGGCTTCTTTCAAATTAAGCATTGTTCAATCCTCAAACCCCTTTTCAAGGTCATCCATAACAATAGCTACAACACAACACCATATTCACTTACATATAATATTCACTTACATATAATACTTTCCCAACATCCTTAGCACCACCCACAACAATATTATACTCATAGCATACTAAGTGTTACACCTTGGAAAATTCCCCGTTAGCGTACAGTGAATACACGAACGAGGGGCATGACGTATACGAGGTTTGGACAAGTAAGAAATAATATTTGATGGTCCTAATTATGATTTTCAAAGACATTCGAGTAAAGGAAAGAAAGTTGTTAAGGAAAGCGAGTTATAAGTTGAGTGCATCGGACAAGAATTTCGAGTATTAAGTTAACAACGTGCTAATGGTACCTTGAGGAAGAGTTATAACGTCCCTTAGAATGGTAATGAAGTGATAAACAAGTATTAAGAAGGTTCCATAAGGATCGGAGATCAAACGAGTCGACGAGAACAAGTCTCGAAAATCAAACCTACGGCGCACATACTGGCCGTATAAAATGTATGGACCGTATGTCCAACCGTAGATTCAGCCCAGTATATCATGTCTCACTGGACCAGTTCTACAGCCAGACATACGGCCGAGAAAACATACGGACCGTATGTTGGTCCGTAGATCTCGGTCGGGACTGAACTCAAATTAATATAAGGGACCTCTCCTCATTTCATTTTCATTTCATCTTCACTCCTCCACACTTCAAGACTTCTTTAGAACATTCCATACACTTCATCCACAAGAAAATAAAGGAAATCAAAGATCAACAACAAGAATTGAAGATAATCAAGTGTATGAAACCCATTAAAAGCCATTCAAATCAAGAAATCCTAAGAGAGATGAAATAGGGTTTTGGTGCAAAAGGTGTATCACCATTCAAGGCTTATTCCTCCACCATCTAAGGTAAGTTTCATGATCTTTCTATGTTATTTGAAGTATTAAGAAGTTGAAACACATGGATTGTAGAAGAGTATAGAAAATGGGTCATAAATGTGTGAATAGTGTTTTTGTTGAGTAGTAGTTGGATTGAATCATGAAAATTAATACGTTAAAGTTATAAATATGTTATAAATGACATTTAGAACATGGAATGAGTATTGTATGAGAAAGAACGCGATAATGGACTTTGGTCATGGTTATGGAGAATTGTAGTGAAATTATGAATTGTGGGCAATGTAATTAGATGATGCTTATTGTTTATGATATCGTGATTGTCGTTATGAATGTTGGGAGTTGATATCGAATATGGAGGAAAGTAGTATAAACAAAGGAAATGCTACCCAATTTTCTCTAGCTTTAGTAAGTACGTTTTCATGATTGATTAGCTAATGACGACACGAATTCCCTTGGAGGTATAAACGAGTGCATTAAAGGAGAACGAGCAAGCGATAGAATAGCTAAACGACAAAGGTATGTGAGGCTAGCCCTTTCTTCTAAGGCATGAGTCCTATGGCATGAATTTCCTCTTTCTTATGAATGTTCCATCTTCAAGAAGACCATGAGTCTTTGTTCATGAATAGCCACACGAGATAAGAGATATGCTACGATTATGATAACGATAATGACAAGCTTAAGTCTAGAGATGCTATAGCCTATGATATGTTGTTCCAATTAAGCTAATGAAGCTATCCATAGCCCATTGATGTTGATCATTATATACACTCACCTTATGCTTGTTCCTTCAAGGTGAGGCAGGATACTTATGAATGTTCCATAATGAAGTCGGGGGTCCACGACCTTACGTCACCCCGATAGAGTATGATTATCTATGAGTCTCTATGCATGTATTATGATGAGTTATGATAAGCATATTACTATGAGCATATTATGATGAGCATATGATGATATTACACCGCGCCTATATGGCCGGGCAGTCACCGCCAAGGCGGGCAGCTATACACCATGGCCAGACGGCATGGGCAGACACCACTAGTGGGCGGCATGAGATAGTACCCCGGATGCGGGAGGCCTGGACGCAAGCTAAGGCTAATGCTAATGTTATTGATTATCACACCGTACCTATATGGTCGGGCGAAAATATACATTTATGCATATATGATATGATGATGAATATGAAAGTAAGTCGCATGTATTACTTCCTTTATGATTCGATCGATCACTGAGATTGCTCTTCATTTGATGCCTCCTTATTTCATTGATGTCTTATTATTGTTTATGCCTTACATACTCAGTACAATATTCGTACTGACGTCCTTTTCTTTGGACGCTGTGTTCATGCCCACAGGTAGACAGGGAGGTGATCCAGACTCATAGGAGCTAGTAGCTGATTTGAGAGCACTCCATTTTCCCGGAGGTGCCATTGATTATTCTTTTGGTACATATATGTATATATTCATGATTGGGCACGACGTCCCGTCCATATGTCTAATACTCTAGCAGAGGCTCGTAGATACGCAGTGTGGGTAGTATGGTCCCATATATATTATATATATATATATATATATATATATATATATATATTATTGATAGCCAATGGGCTTATGTTTATAAAAGTAAATATGTTTCAAATGTTAATAGATTCTTATGATTATGAGCATATGTTATGAATGAGAGTAGATGAGTAATAGTATGAGCGGTGTTCGGTGGTTAGCCCCGGATACCCGTCATGGCCCGTAGCTCGGGTCGTGACAGAAGTGGTATCAGAGCCAGGTTCAGTCCTAGGAAGTGTCTACGTGCCGTGTCCAATAGAGTCTTGTTTATGGTGTGTTGTGCACCACGCTAATAAACAGGAGGCTACAGGGGCATTTAGGAAAAATGACCATCTTTCTTCTTATGAGATCGTGCGATAGAGCCATGCGTAAGCTTTCATCCTCCCTAATAGTATGTTGTGATTTCAGAAATGCCGCCAAAAGGAAAAGCTAAAGCCGCCCAGAAGGGAAAGATTACGACAAAGAGGCGGGCAGGAAGGGAGCCGCCTATGAATGTAGATGAGGATGAATCACATAATGAGGCTCCATCTAATGCCTCCACTACTCCGCCTATTACGGAAGAGCAAGAAGGGGCTTCAGTTCCAGCTCCTATGCCTCCAGTTCCTCCACCGGCTACTTCGGGTCAACAAGTGACCGAGGCCATTCATTTATTGATGCAGTTGGTTGCCGCCCAGGCACAACGGCAAAATGCGGGCCCAAGTGATCGATCAGCTAGTACTAGAGCCCGTGACTTTATGAGTTTGAATCCTTCGAAATTCTTTGGTTCAAAGCCGGATGAAGACCCGCAGGGCTTTATTGATGAAATATTGAGAACGTTGCGAATTATTCATGCTTTCGAGACCGAATCTGTGGAGTTGGCGTCATATAGACTCCGAGATATGGTGGTTTTATGGTATAATAATTGGATAGCATCGAGGCAAGAGAATGCACCTCCTCCCGTGTGGCAAGAATTTGTTGATGCCTTCATTCGCCATTACTTACCATCCGAGGTCCGCCGAGCTAGAGCGGATAGATTCTTAAATTTGAAGCAAGGAAATATGAGCGCCCGGGAGTATAGCCTTCAATTTAATTCTTTGGCTAGATATGCTCCTACTATGGTGGCCGATATGGGCGATAGGGTGCATAGATTTGTGAGTGGTTTAGGGCCACATTTATTTAAGGATTGCTTAACGGCTTCATTGCAAGATGGGATGGATATTTCCCGCATTCAAGCCCATGCCCAAAATCTTGAAGGACAACAACCTCCACAAAGGGGTGATCGTGATGTTGATAGAGGGCAAAGCAAAAGGGCTAGATCTATGGGCACAGGCGGTGATTATAGAGGGGGATCAAGGTAGTCATATTCTAGGCACTCAGGCCAGTCAGTGATGAGTGCACCTCCCCGATTTACAGGCAGAAGATTTGATCGCTCTTTCCGTTCAGGACAGGGCCAGAGTTCGAGGGCCCCAGGTTCTCAGTTTGGGGGAGATTATAGTCAGAGGAGACCTCCAGTGCCGCGATGCAGTCAGTGCGGTAGATTACATTCTGGACAGTGCCGCCAGGGTTCAGATGCTTGTTACGCTTGTGGTCAGGTAGGGCATATGATGAGAGATTGCCCATCGATGAGTGGCAGAGTTGGGGTTCAGCCTACAGGATCAGCAGCGGGTTCCTCTTCAGTACGCCCGACGGGGCAGACTCCTCAGATTCCAGCAGGCCGAGGTAGAGGCCGAGGGGGAGCATCTACTTCAGGTGCTACTCAGCCCCACTTGTATGCTTTAGCCGGACAACAGGATCTCGAGTCCACCCCAGATGTGGTTACAGGTATATTGACTGTGTTTTCTCATGACGTGTATGCATTGATAGATCCGAGCTCCACACTATCTTATATTACTCCATATGTTGCCAATCGTATTGGGGTGAAACCCGAGCCAATTACACCTTTTAAGGTATCTACTCCGGTTGGTGATCCCGTGATAGCTAAACAAGTGTATAGAGATTGTATAATTATGATATGTGATCGCCAAACCAAAGCTGATTTAGTTAAGCTGGAAATGTTAGATTTTGATGTTATTATGGGTATGGATTGGTTGGCCAATGTTGACTGCCGGATGAAATTAGTTCGCTTTCAATTTTCGAGAGAGCCCGTGCTTGAATGGAAAGGTAATACGGCAACTCCAAGGGGTAGGTTTATTTCCTACCTTAAGGCAAGAAAGATGATAGCTAAGGGCTATATTTATCATTTAGTCCGAGTTCGTGACACCGAGGCAACATCGCCAACATTTCAATCCGTTCCGGTAGTAAATGAGTTTCCGGATGTATTTCCAGATGAACTTCCAGGCCTTCCTCCAGAAAGAGAAATTGACTTCGCCATTGATGTGTTGCCAGACACTAAGCCAATTTCTATTCCTCCCTACCGAATGGCTCCGGCAGAATTGAAAGAGCTAAAGGCACAGTTGAAAGATTTGCTCGAAAAGGGGTTCATCAGACCCAGTTCATCACCGTGGGGAGCGCCAGTATTGTTTGTGAGAAAGAAAGATGGTTCTCTACGAATGTACATTGATTATAGACAGTTGAATAAGGTGACGATAAAGAACAGATATCCTCTTCCGAGAATTGATGATTTATTTGATCAACTACAAGGTGCCAAGTGGTTTTCCAAAATAGATTTGAGGTCGGGTTATCATCAAGTGAGAGTTAGAGAAGAAGATATTTCCAAGACAGCTTTCAGAACGAGATATGGCCATTATGAATTCCGAGTAATGTCGTTTGGGCTAACTAATGCTCCGGCAGTGTTCATGAATTTAATGAATAATGTATTCAGGCCTCTCTTGGATCTGTTCGTAATAGTATTCATTAATGATATTCTGGTGTATTCTCGCACAGAATCAGAACATGCCGATCATTTACGTATTGTTCTTGGAATTCTTCGAACTCGGGAGTTGTATGCAAAATTTTCAAAGTGCGAGTTTTGGCTAAATTCTGTGACATTCTTGGGTCATGTTATTTCAGATGATGGCATTAGAGTTGACACTCAGAAGATTGAGGCTGTGAAGACTTGGCCAAGGCCTACCACGCCTACAGACGTTCGTAGTTTTCTGGGTTTGGCAGGATATTATAGAAGATTGGTAGAGGGCTTTTCATCTATTTCAGCCCCATTGATGAAGCTAACTCAGAAGTCAACTAAATTTCAGTGGAATGATGCCTGTGAGCGTAGCTTCCAAGAGTTGAAGGACAGATTAACCTCAGCTCCAGTCTTAACACTCCCAGAAGGTTCAAACGGCTATGTGGTGTATTGTGATGCTTCTGGCATTGGGCTAGGATGCAGCATGGAAAAGTCGTTGCATATGCTTCAAGACAGCTGCGAAAACATGAAAAGAACTACCCAACTCATGATCTTGAATTGGCCGCAGTTATTTATGCATTAAAAATGTGGAGACATTACTTGTATGGTGTGCATGTTGATATCTACACAGATCACAAGAGTCTCCAATACATTTTCAAACAGAAGGAGTTGAACCTGCGATAGTGACGGTGGTTAGAACTATTAAAAGACTATGATGTGAATATTTTATACCACCCCGGAAAGGCAAATGTAGTAGCGGATACGCTTAGCCGCCGATCAATGGGTAGCCTATGTGAAGTATCCTCGGAGAAGAAAGAAATGATTTATGAACTCTGTCAGCTAGCAAATCTCGGAGTACGTTTAATTAATTCAGGTGACGCAGGGATTGGTATTCATAATTCCACAGTTTCGTCCTTGGATATGGAAGTAAAAGAACGGCAATATGAAGATCCTCAGCTGAGTTATTATAGAGATGCATGTCATGCAAAAGAGAAGTCCCCATTTGAAACTTCTGTGGATGGAATTCTCAGATACCGAGGCAGGCTATGTGTTCCAAACGTTGCTGAATTGCGTCGTCGAATTCTAGAAGAAGCTCATTATTCTCGGTATTCTATCCATCCAGGAACGACGAAGATGTATCATGATCTCAAAATGATGTATTGGTGGGATGGCATGAAAAGAGACATAGCAGAATTTGTAGCCCAATGTCCAAATTGCCAGCAAGTAAAGATAGAACATCAAAAGCCAGGGGGATTATTGCAAGCGATGGAAATTTCTACGTGGAAATGGAAAGTAATCAATATGGATTTTATTATAGGATTGCCCCGTTCCCGAGGCAAGTATGATTCCATATGGGTGATTGTGGATAGATTGACGAAAGCAGCTCATTTCCTTCCAGTCAGAACCACATACTCAGCAGAAGATTATGCCAGGCTGTATATCAATGAAATTGTGAGACTTCATGGTATTCCAATATCTATTATTTTAGACGGAGAGAGCACGGTTTACATAAATAAGTTCTGAAATCCTTTCAAGAAGGTCTAGGTACTCAAGTAAGGCTTAGTACGCCATTTCATCCGCAAACTGACGGACAAGCCGAGCGTACTATACAGACATTGGAGGATATGCTAAGGGCATGTGTTTTAGATTTTGGTGGTAGTTGGGATGATCACTTACCCCTAATCGAGCTCGCATATAATAATAGCTATCATTCTAGCATCCAGATGGATCCATACGAAGCTTTGTATGAAAGGAAGTGTAGATCCCTGATTGGAAGGTTTGAAATTGGAGAAGTACAATTAATAGGCCCCAAGTTGATTCAGCAAAGGTAGAAAAGGTCAAGATGATCCGAGATCGGTTGTTGACAGCCCAAAGTCGCCAAAAATCTTATGCAGCTAACCGTCGACGTGATTTATAATTTCAAGTTGATGATTGGGTGTTCTTGAAGGTATCACCAATGAAAGGGGTGATGAGATTTGGTAAGAAAGGGAAGTTGAGTCCTCGATACATTGGACCCTAAAAGATTATCCGCAAGGTGGGTCAAGTAGCTTACGAATTGGATTTGCCTTCAGAGCTCGAGCTAGTTCATCCAAAAGATTCATGTCTCAATGCTCTGCAAATGTGTTGGAGATCCCACAAGGATTGTGCCAGTAGATGATGTTCATATTACAGAAAAGCTAGTCTATGAAGAAGTGCCTATTGCCATATTAGACAGGCAAGTACGAAGGCTTCGGAATAAGAAGATAGCTTCAGTTAAGGTCCTATGGCGAAATAACAACCGAGAAGAGATGACTTGGGAAGTGGAAGAGAAGATGAAATCTACATATCCGCATTTATTCCAGCCCCCAGAAGAGATCCATGACGAGACGTCGAAATGATAAGGTATGTATGCTTTTCTTTTATACATATGGGTCGTGTGTGGCCAATTTATATTGCTATTGTGTTGTGGCCCTATGAGGCAATGATATTATGGGTTGTTGTGACAGGATGGTAGTGCCATATTATAGGGAAAACTCTGGCGAAATTTTTCTAGAATCCCCGACAATTTAACATTCGAGGACGAATGTTCCAAAAGGGGGGAAGAATGTTACACCTTGGAAAATTCCCCGTTAGCGTACAGTGAATAGACGAACGAGGGGCATGACGTATACGAGGTTTGGACAAGTAAGAAATAGTATTTGATGGTCCTAATTATGATTTTCAAAGACATTCGAGTAAAGGAAAGAAAGTTGTTAAGGAAAGCGAGTTATAAGTTGAGTGTATCGGACAAGAATTTCGAGTGTTGAGTTAACAACGTGCTAATTGTACCTTGAGGAAGAGTTATAACGTCCCTTAGAATGGTAATGAAGTGATAAACAAGTGTTAAGAAGGTTCCATAAGGATCGGAGATCAAACGAGTCGACGAGAACAAGTCTCGGAAAACTGGGCAAACCTACGGCCAGACATACTGGCCGTATAAAATGTATGGACCGTATGTCCAACCGTAGATCCAGCCCAGTACACCATGTCTCACTGGACCAGATCTACGGCCAAACATACGGCCAGTAGAAAACATACGGACCGTATGTTGGTCCGTAGATCTCGGTCGGGACTGAACTCAAATTAATATAAGGGACCTCTCCTCATTTCATTTTCATTTCATCTTCACTCCTCCACACTTCAAGACTTCTCTAGAACATTCCATACACTTCATCCACAAGAAAATAAAGGAAATCAAAGATCAACAACAAGAATTGAAGAGAATCAAGTGTATGAAACCCATTAAAAGCCATTCAAATCAAGAAATCCTAAGAGAGATGAAATAGGGTTTTGGTGCAAAAGGTGTATCACCATTCAAGGCTTATTCCTCCACCATCTAAGGTAAGTTTCATGATCTTTCTATGTTATTTGAAGTATTAAGAAGTTGAAACACATGGATTGTAGAAGAGTATAGAAAATGGGTCATAAATGTGTGAATAGTATTTTTGTTGAGTAGTAGTTGGATTGAATCATGAAAATGGATACGTTGAAGTTATAAATACGTTATAAACGACATTTAGAGCATGGAATGAGTATTGTATGAGAAAGAAAGACATAATGGACTTTGGTCATGGTTATGGAGAATTGTAGTGAAATTATGAATTGTGGGCAATGTAATTAGATGATGCTTATTGTTTATGATATCGTGATTGTCGTTATGAATGTTGGGAGTTGATATGGAATATGGAGGAAAGTAGTATAAACAAAGGAAATGCTGCCCAATTTTCTCTAGCTTTAGTAAGTATGTTTTCATGATTGATTAGCTAATGACGACACGAATTCCCTTGAAGGTGTAAACGAGTGCATTAAAGGAGAACGAGCAAGCCATAGAATAGCTAAACGACAAAGGTATGTGAGGCTAGCCCTTTCTTCTAAGGCATGAGTCCTATGGCATGAATTTTCTCTTTCATTATCAATGTTCCATCTTCAAGAAGACCATGAGTCCTTGTTCATGAATAGCCACACGAGATAAGAGATATGCTACGATTATGATAACGATAATGACAAGCTTAAGTCTAGAGATGCTATAGCCTATGATATGATGTTCCAATTAAGCTAATGAAGCTATCCATAGCCCATTGATGTTGATCATTATATACACTCACCTTATGCTTGTTCCTTCAAGGTGAGGCAGAACACTTACGAATGCTCCATAATGAAGTCGGGGGTCCACGACCTTACGCCACCCCGATAGAGTATGATTATCTATGAGTCTCTATGCATGTATTATGATGAGTTATGATAAGCATATTACTATGAGCATATTATGATGAGCATATGATGATATTACACCGCGCCTATATAGCCGGGCAGTCACCGCTAAGGCCGGCAGCTATACACCATGGCCAGACAGCATGGGCAGACACCACTAGTGAGCGGCATGAGATGGTACCCCAGATACGGGAGGCCTGGACGCAGGCTAAGGCTAATGCTAATGTTATTGATTATCACACCGTACCTATATGGTCGGGCAGCTTATACATTTATGCATATATGATATGATGATGAGTATGAAAGTAAGCCAGCATGTATTACTTCCTTTATGATTCAGTCAGTCACAGATTGCTCTTCATTTGATGCCTCCTTATTTCATTGATGTCTTATTATTGTTTATGCCTTACATACTCAGTACAATATTCGTACTGACGTCCTTTTCTTTGGACGCTGTGTTCATGCCCACAGGTAGACAGGGAGGTGATCCAGACTCATAGGAGCCACTAGCTGATTGAGAGCACTCCACTTTTCCCGGAGGTGCAATTGATTATTCTTTTGGTACATATATGTGTATATTCATGATGGGGCATGACCGGGTCCTGTCCCGTCCATATGTCTAATACTCTAGTAGAGGCTCGTAGATACACAGTGTGGGTGGTATGGTCCCATAGTCTTTATGTATATGTATGTATATGTCATTTTGATAGCCAATGGGCTTATGTTTATAAAAGTAAATATGTTTCAAATGTTAATAGATTCTTATGATTATGAGCATATGTTATGAATGAGAGTAGATGAGTAATAGTATGAGCGGTGTTCGGTGGTTAACCCCGGATACCCGTCATGGCCTGTAGCTCGGGTCGTGACACTAAGAATAATGACCCAAGTTAATCTACTACTCAAGAATATCATTAAATCCATGTTTGAGCTTCACCTTCTACTTTCTTCCCTCATCCAAGTTATTCAACAACCAAATATTCTTAATAATATGAAATAGATGTAAAAATCACCTTTTATTGTACAAGGATGAACTTTGGATTAATGAACTTCACTTGAATGAAACTCCAACTTCAACACCAAAGGCAATCTTGAACTCTACAAACCCTAGAGAGTCTCTCCACACTTGATTCTCTTGATTCTTGCTATTTAATCTTTGATTTCTCTTTGGTTTGTGTTAATAGGATAGCGGGAATGTTCTAGAGCCTTCAAGACTTGGGGAAAATATGGGAAATGAAAAATTAGAGCAAGGGTCATCTATATATAAAAAGAGAAAAATCTGAAAAAAATGACCCGACCCGATTATACGGACACTTATACGGTCCGTATAACTTTATACGATCCGTATAAGTTGTCGTATTATCCCATCAGGGATTGACCCTTCTCCGGAATGTTATACAGACCATTATACGTACTGTATAAAGTTATACGGACCATATAAGTGGTCGTATAACCTATTTTTTTCCGAACTTGCTCTCGTTGATTCGTTTGACTTCCAATCCTTGTGGAACCCTCTTGGCACTTATATAATACCTCATTAGCCATCTAAGGATCCCTATAGCTCCTCCTCAAGACATTACTAGATCAACATTATCTCAATTGCTACGAAACCTTTCCAATCACAACTTACATTCACTTCCTTCGACGAACTTAGTTCCGCCGATTCATGTGACTTCAAAATCTTGTAGTACGCACTTTAAGTTATCAAATGCTCTCCTTAACTTCATAAGGACTCCATGTTTACCTTAAGCACGCATTAGTCTATCCAAAATGAAACAATTTAAATTTTCTAAGATATAACATCCTCCTCCCCCCCCCCCCCCAAGGAACATTCGTCCTCGAATGTTAGGTTCTCGGGGATTCTATAGAAATTTTGCCAGAGTTTTCCCTGTGATATGGCACTACCATCCTATCATAGCAACCCAAGATATATGGCCTCACAGGGCTACAACAACAACATCAACAAAGTATGGCCACACACGACCAAGAAAGCATCAAAAGAAAGCATTACATACCTGAGGACAATGGCGTCTCGTCCTGAACCTCATCTGGGGGTGAAAATAAATGCGGATACCTGGACTTTATATCTTCTTCTACTTCCCAAGTCATTTCTTCTCTGTTATTATTTCTCCACAGGACCTTAACTGAAGCGACATCTTTTGTTCGGAGTCTCCGCACTTGCCTATCTAGAATGGCAATGGGTACTTCTTTATAAGACAATTTCTCAGTAACTTGGACATCATCTACAGGCACAATTCTAGAAGGGTCTCCAATACACTTATGCAAAGATCAACACATGGAAAACTGGATAGACTGACTCTAAATCCAAAGGTAGATCCAGCTCATGAGCCACTTAGCCTACCTTGCGCACAATCTTGTAAGGCCCAATATACCGGAGACTAAGCTTTCCCTTCTTGCCGAATCTCATTACACCTTTCATCGGCGACACTTTCAAGAATACCTAATCGTTGACTTGGAATTCTAAGTTTCGTCGATGATTGTCCGCATAAGATTTTTGACGACTCTGGGCTGTCAATAACCGGTCTCGGATAAGCTTGATCTTTTCTACTACTTGCTGGATCAGTTCTGGGACTATTAGTTGTGTCTCTCCTACTTTAAACCATCCAATTGACTATCTACACTTTCTCCTGTATAGAGCCTCATACGAGGCCATCTGGATACTGGAATGATAACTGTTGTTATATGCAGATTAAATAAGTGGCAAATGATCATCCCAATTACCTCCGAAATCCAATACACATGCTCGCAACATATCTTCCAAGGTCTGAATAGTGCGTTCAGCTTGTCCATTAGTCTGTGGATGAAATGCTGTGCTGAGTCTCACTTGAGTTCCCAAACCTTCTTGAAAGGACTTCCAGAAATTAGCTATAAATTGTGCCCCTCTATCTGTGATAATGGATACTGAGACACCATGAAGTCGCGCTATCTTTTTAAGATACAGCTTTGCATAATCTTCTGCTTAGTATGTAGTTCTGACTGGTAGAAAATGAGCTGACTTCGTAAGTCTGTCCACAATTACCCATATGGAGTCACACTTATACTGAGAACGAGGCAATCCTACAATAAAATCCATGTTGATCACTTCCCATTTCCAAGTTGGAATTTCCATAGCTTGCAACAATCCTCCTAGCTTTTGATGTTCAATTTTCACTTGTTGACAATTTGGGCACTGGGCTACAAATTCTGCTATATCCTTCTTCATTCTGTCCCACCAATACATTGACTTAAGATCATGGTACATCTTTGTCGCTCATGGATGAACAGTATAACAGGAATAATGGGCTTCTTCCAGAATCTGATGGCGTAATCCTACAACATCCGAGACACATAGCCTGCTTCGATACTTGAGAACCCCATCTACAGAAATCTCAAATGGTAACTTCTCTTTCTGAGGAAGTATATCTTTGTAGTAACTCAACTTGGGGCCTTCGTATTGGCGCTTTTTAACCTCCACTACTGATGATGAAACAGCTGGGTCATGAACAAAGAACCCCGCGTTGCACGAGTCCATTAAGCGAACTCCTAGGCTAGCTAGTTGTTGAAATTCACAGGCTAATTCCCTTTTCTCCGGCTAAACGTCACATAGGCTTCCTATGGATTTACGGCTAAAATCATCAGCCACCACATTTGCCTTTTCAGGATGATAAAAAATACTCACGTCATAGTCTTTCAATAGCTCTAACCACCACCTCTGCCGTAGATTTAACTCCTTCTGCTTGAAAATATACTGGAGACTCTTGTGATCTATATAAATATCAATATGAACACCATACAAGTAATGTCTCCATATCTTTAGTGCATGAATAACTGCAGCTAGTTCAAGATCATGGGTCGGATAGTTTTTCTCGTGTTTCCGCAACTGCCTGGAGGCATAGGCAATGACCTTACCGTGCTGGATCAACACACAGCCCAACCCAACACCGGAGGCATCACAATAAACAACATATCCTTTTGTTCCTTTTGAAAGTTTCAGGACTGGGGCTGAAGTCAATCTATTTTTTAATTCCTGGAAGCTGCGCTCACAAGCATCGGTCCATTGGAATCTTGCTGATTTCTGAGTTAGCTTTGTCAATGGTGCAGAAATAGAAGAAAACCCTTCTATAAATCTTCTGTAATAGCCTGTCAATCCCAAAAAGCTACGGACCTCTGTAGGTATTGTAGGCCTTGGCCAAGTCTTTATAGCCTCAATCTTCTGAGTATCTACCTGAATGCCGTCAGCTGAGATAATATGGCCCAAAAAAGTTACGAAATTTAACCAGAACTCGCTTTTTGAAAACTTGGCATATAATTTTCGAGTCCGAAGAATTCCAAGGACAGTACGTAAATGATCTGCATGCTCTGCTTCTGATCGAGAGTACACTAGAATGTCATCGATGAACACAATTATAAACAAATCTAGGAAAGGCCTGAACACATCATTCATCAAATTCATGAATAATGCCGAGGCGTTAGTCATTCCAAACGACATTACCCAAAATTCAAAATGACCATATCTAGTTTTGAAAGTCGTTTTCGGAATATCTTCTTCTCTAACTCTCACCTGGTGATATCCTGATCTCAGATCTATCTTTGAAAACCACTTAGCACGCTGCAATTGATCAAATAAATCATTGATTCTCGGAAGCGAATATTTATTCTTTATTGTCACCTTGTTCAACTGCCTATAGTCAATGCACATTCACAAGGAACCATCTTTCTTTCTTACGAACAAGACAGGTGCTCCCCATGGTGATGAACTGGGCCTAATAAATCCCTTCTCGAGCAAATCCTTCAGTTGAGTCTTTAGCTCTTTCAATTCTGCAGGAGCCATTCTGTAAGGAGAAATAGATATGGGTTCGGTGTCTGGTAGCACATCAATAGTAAAATCAATCTCCCGTTTTGGTGGAAGACCTGGAAACTCATCTGGAAACCCATTCGGAAACTCATTTACTACTGAAACGGATTGAAGAGTTAGCGATTTTGCTTCGGTGTCATGAATCCGGACTAAATGATAAATATATCCCTTAGCAATCATCTTCCTCGCTTTGAGGTAGAAAATAAACCTACCTCTTGGGGATGCTGTATTACCTTTCCATTCAAGCACTGGTTCTCTCGAAAATTGGAATCGAACCACTTTCGTTCTACAATCAACATTAGCATAACATGAGGCCAGCCAATCCATGCCCATAATAACATCAAAATCTAACATTCTCAGCTCGATCAAATCATCTACATTCTGACGGTCACACACCATAACCACACAGTTTCTATATACTTGTCTAGCTATTACCGGGTCACCAACTTGAGTGGGCACCTCAAAAGGTTTGATTGGCTTAGGTTTCACCCCAATATGATTGGTAATATAAGGAGTAATATACGATAAAGTAGACCTCGGGTCAATCAGTACATACACATCATAAGAGAATACTGATAATATACCTGTGACAACGTCAGGGGAGGACTCAAGATCCTGTCGCCCGGCCAATGCGTAAATACAGGGCTGAGTGCCACTTGAACTGGATGCTCCTCCTCTGCCCCTGCCATGACCTGATGGCGCCTGTGAGCCTTGCCCCATAGGGCGCACAGACGAAAAAGAGCCGACTACTAATCCTGTGGGCTGGGTCCCACCTCTACCATTCATCGATGGACAATCACGCATCATATGCCCAATCTGACCACAAGCATAACAAGCATATGAGCCTCGGTGACACTAACCTGCATGTAATCTACCGCACTAACTGCATCGTGGCACAGGTGGTCTTATCTAACTAAGATCACCTCCAAACTAGAAACCCGAAACACTCGAGCTCTGACCCGATCCAGAATAAATAGGGCGGTCAAATCTCCTGCCCGCAAATTGAGGAGGTGCACTAGCCGTAGATTGGGTCCTCGAATACCCGGAATATCCGCCTCGACCCCTCTATACTCACTGCTAGCACCTGCAAATCTGGCCCTCTTACTATGCTCTTTGTCAATATCACACTCACCCCTGTGCGGTCGCTACCCTTCCAAATTTTCAGCATGGGCTTGAATACGACAGATATCCATCCCTTCCTGGAGTGAATCTGTCAAGCGGTCTTTAATCAAATGTGGCCCCAAGCCACTCACAAACCGATGCACCCGGTCTCCCATATCGGCTACCATGGCCGGAGTATACCTAGCCAATGAATTAAAGTGGATACTATACTCTCGAGTACTCATATTTCCTTACCTTAGACAAAAATCTTTCAGCTCGAGCCCGTCGGACCTTGGGTGGCAAATAATGACGGATGAAGGCATCTCGAACTCCTGCCATACCGGGGGAGGCGCATTTTCCCCTCTTGAAGATATCCAATTATTGTACCAAGGAACGACCACATCCTGTAGTCTATAGGAAGCCAACTCCACTGACTCCGTATCAAAAGCATGAATTATCCTCAACGTTCTCAGCATTTCATCTATTAAGCCCTGCGGGTTTTCATCCGGCTTTGACCCGAAAAATTCTGGAGGATTCAAGCTCATAAAATCACGGACTCTTGCTAAAATCATAACGCATAATTAGGAAAAGGAGAACCCTCACATTATGGCTCTATCGCACGATTTATAAAGAAGAAGAATGGTTATTATTCCTGAATGCTCCACAGCCTCTTGTTTATAAGTGTGGCACTCTTCACACCCATAAACAAGACTCGACTGGACACGACTCATAGACACACCCTGGGATGGAACTGCTCTGATACCACTTTTGTCACGACCCAACCAGAGGGCCAGCACGGGTACCCAGAGCTAACCTACCAAGCACCACTTATCGTACTTCTTCCAATCTATCTCGAAGGACCACTTCTCTGTCGGAGGACCACTTGTCTAATTATCAATCTCAAAGATAAAACTCATTATGAAGTAATCTTCGATTCCACCTCAAACACATACATGAACAAGCCGGCAAGGCTATAAAATGATATACAGAATATACACTAATGAGGTCATGAAACATCTACTATCCACACATATCTACGAGCCTCTAACTGGAGTACTGAAAATCATAAGGACGGGACAGGATCCCGCCATGCCCCACATATGAACACAAAAGAATATACCAATAAACTGCAACTCCGGAGTAGTGGAGTGCTCCTGTATACCTGCTGATAAAGCTCCTAGGGATCTAGACCATCTCCCTGTCTACCTGCGGGCATGAACGCAGCGTCCACAAAAGAAAGGACGTCAGTACAAATAATGTACTGAGTATGTAAAGCATGAATAATAACATCATGAAGTAATAAAGAAACATAAGATAAAGAGATAACCTGTAACTGATTGCCTCTGGAGGCGGTAATCATTCATGTTAACTTTTACCTTTTAAAATATCATCAAAACATATATATATATATATATATATATATATATATATATATATATATATATTGCCGACCATATAGGTACAGTGTAATCATCATTAGCCTGTGTCCGGGCCTCCCGCATCTGGGGTAACCATCTCATGCTGCCCACTAGCGGTGACTGTCTGACCAACTAGGCTCGGTATTATCCATAAGCCACCCACTACGCCCATCGTAGTGGTGTTTGCCCGGCTAACTAGGCACGGTGTAATCATACATAAAAATAAGCATGCATATGAGCCCAATTAAAGCTACAATCATATCGGAGCGACGTAAGGTCGGTGACCTCCGATTTATATTATGTGATAATCATCATCGCTATATCTCACCTCGAAGGAACAATTCATAAGGTGAGATCAACAATAATGAATAAAACCAAGGGATTCATGAAATAACTCAACAATATCATAATAGCATCAAAATCATAAGCTTGGGACTTCTAGAAATAAAATCATCATCATCATCATCATCATCATAGAAAACATCTCATCTTTAACATCATAAGAAGCTTTAAGAATCATGAACTTCTAGCTTTTGGAAGTAAGAAGGTTATGGAAAATTTGGATAAAATTACAACATAGGAATCATGCTTTTGAAAAAAGGGGACTAGCCTTAACATACCTTTATGTATCCTAAATGACTAAATGTTCTCCTTCCAAACTCGCGACTCTACATTCAAGAGCATTTGGACTAAGGTTAGGTCATTGAAAACATGCTTAAGTTTAAACTAAGGCAACTAAGAGCTAACGGATTTTGGGCAGTATTTCCTTTGTGTCATTGACTTCTGCCATATAATAAACAACTCCCAAACATCAATAGCAACATCGATAATACCATAATCAAGAGGATTCTTTCAAATTAAGCATTGTTCAGTCCTCAAACTTAAGGTCATCCATAACAATAGCTAAAACACAACACCATATTCACTTACATATAATACTTTCCCAACATTCTTAGCACCACCCACAATAATATTATACTCATAGCATGTAAGAATCATGACTCAAGTTAATTTACTACTCAAGAATATCATTAAATCCATATTTGAGCTTCACCTTCTACTTTCTTCCCTCATCCAAGTTATTCAACAACCAAATACTCTTAATAACATGAAATAGATGTAAAACTCACCTTTTATTGTACAAGGATGAACTTTGTATTAATGAACTTCACTTGAATGAAACTCCAACTTCAACACCAAAGGCAATCTTGAACTCTACAAACCCTAGATAGTCTCTCCACACTTGATTCTCTTGATTCTCGCTATTTAATCTTTGATTTCTCTTGGGTTTGTGTTAATATGATAGGGGAAATGTTCTAGAGCCTTCAAGACTTGGGAAAAATGTGGGAAATAAAAAATTAGAACAAGGTTCATCCATATATAAAAAGAGAAAAATCTGAAAAAAATGACCCGACCCGATTATACGGAAATTTATACGGTTCGTATAAGTGGTCGTATTATCCCACCAGGGATTGACCCTTCTCTGGAATGTTATACGGACCATTATACAAATCGTATAAAGTTATACAGACCATAAAAGGTCGTATAACCCATTTTTGTTTTTCGAACTTGCTCTTGTTGATTCATTTGACTTCCAATCCTTGTGGAACCCTCTTGGCACTTATATAACACTTCATTAACCATCTAAAGAGCCCTATAGCTCCTTCTCAAGACATTACTAGATCAACATTATCTCAATTGCTACGAAACCTTTCCAATCACAACTTACATTCACTCCCTAGAGTAGTTGTTAATACGAATAAGAGAAACTCTGTTATAGCCATTTTTGTATATTCAATGTACTCTACGGATAGAGGAATACATAGAGTTGAACATAGTAAAATAAGAAATTGAAAGATTTCGTTGAAATTGTTCGTTTGGAAATTTCCCGGAAAGCTAATCATAGGTTCTTCTCTCCATCGGAACAATAGGGCTGTTATGCTCATTACTAAACTTGTTGAAGAGATGAAATATAACCAAGGTATATGTTTTTGATCAGAGGTTCCGCCGATTCATGTGACTTCAAAATCTTATAGTATTCACTTTAAGTTATCAAATGCTCTCCTTAACTTCATAAGGACTTCATGTTTACCTTAAGCTCGCATTAGTCTATCCACAATGCAACAATTTAAATTTTCTGAGATGTAACACACCCCGCTTGGATGATGTTTCGGGTTTTGAGGCTTTTACAAGGCCAGTTGCAGGGCCGATAATGACTAGTGAGGAGCATGATTTGTTTTAGAGCTTCACTAAAGTGATGCCTCCGATTTTCTATGGTACTGAGTCAGAGGATGCGTACGAGTTAATCATAGACTGTCATGAGAGGCTCCCTAAGATGGGGGCTCTGGACAAGTATGGTGTGGAGTTTATGACTTTCCAGTTCTTGGGTAATGCCAAGTTATAGTGGAGGGCATATGTGGAGTGCAGGCTAGCTGGGTCACCTCCGTTGACTTGGGTTCAGTTCTATTCAGTGTTCTTAGATAAGTATGTCCCGCGTACTCTGTGGGTCTGAAGAAAGGATAAGTTTACTAATATTGATCAGGAAAACTCGTCTGTTGCTGTGTACAAATCTTGTTTCCATTCCTTGTCCCGATATACTCTTCAGGTGCTGCCTACTGAGGAGAAGAGGATCAGGCGTTTCGTGAAAAGATTGAACACTAGACTTCAGCTATCAGCTCTTCAGCTTGTAGCCACTGGGCTTCATTCCAGGAAGCAGTGAAGCACGTTCGTATTGTTGAGGGGATTAGACAGGAAAGTCATGCGAAACAGATAGAGAAGAAGGTCCGAAGGGGTGGGAATTTCAGTAACTCTTTCTCGAGAGGTCAGAGTTCACAAGTGTATTCAGGGCGCCCGGTTTAGTCCGCTATGCAGGTGTCCGTTAGTGGCCCATCAGGGGCCAATTATCAGGCTTTCGATCAGCGTGGGGGTTATACTGCTTCATCAGCCTCTGTTCAGCGACCTACATCGGAACGTGTATGTTACAAGTGCGGTGAGGTAGGGCATATTAAGAGGTATTGCCTCAGACTCAGACAGGGTGGATAGGGGACTCAGTATCAGGCTCTCCGATCTCCATTTAGACCAGATAGAGGAGGCTAGGACCGTGCACCAGCAGGGCGGGGCGGCTACACTGCGGGTAGGGGTGGCACCTAGCCTAACTGAGGTGATCCTCAGGCAGGCAGAGGCGAACAACAGCCTGGCAGAGGCGGGGCTCAGACTGGACAGAGTAATCGCGGTGGTTCATAGGCTACAGGAGGGCACCGTCATTTATACGCTTTCCCAGGTAGACTCGAGGCTGAGGCTTCTGATGCTGTCATCACAGGTACTATCTCAGTTTATGACCCGATGGCTTCTGTTTTATTTGATCTGGGTTCTACTTTTTCATATGTGTCTTCATATTTTGTTGTGGGTTTGGATATGATGCGTGATACTCTTGATGTCCCTATTTATGTATCTACTCCGTTTGGAGATTCGGTGGTGGTAGATAGAGTCTACCCTTCTTGCGCGATTACATTTATGGGGTATAGTACCTAGGCAGATTTGATGATCCTAGATATGGTAGATTTCGATGTCATTTTGGGCATGAGTTAGTTGTCCCCGCATTACGCCATTCTTGAATGTCACTCTAAGATCATTACCTTAGCTATGCCCGGGGCACCTAGACGTTAGTAGAAAGGTAACCTTAGTCCCCTCCCTAAGAAAGTCATATGCTTCGTTCGTGCTAGAAAACTAGTGGAGAAGGGTTGTCTAGCTTACTTGGCACATATCCGTGACACCAGTGCAGATACTCCATCTATTGATTCGATTCCAGTGGTATGCGAGTTTGCGGATGTGTTCCTCGCGGACTTTTCAGGTATGCCACCTGACGGTGACATTGATTTTCGGATTTATTTAGACCTAGGGACTCGTCCTATCTCTATTTCACCTTATAGGATGGCGCCAGCAGAACTCAGAGAACTGAAAGAATAGTTACAAGATCTTTTGAGTAAGGGATATATTCGCCCGAGTGCCTCTTCTTGGGGTGCTACATTGTTTTTTGTTAAGAAGAAGGATGCGTCTATGCGTATGTGTATTGATTACCGTCAGCTGAACAAGGTGACTATTCAAAACAAGTATCCCATCCTCCGTATTGGTGACTTGTTTGATTAGTTACAGGGAGCTTCTGTGTTCTTTAAAATTGACTTAAGGTCAAGGTATCACCAGTTGAAGATTCGGCCAGAGGATGTTCCTAAGACAACTTTCAGGACCAGGTATGGACACTATGAGTTCTTGGTTATGTCTTTCGAGCTTACAAATGCCCAGCTGTGTTCATGGATTTAATAAGCAGTGTGTTTAAGCCCTTTTTAGACTCTTTCGTAATAGTGCTCATTGATGGTTTCCTGGTGTATTCTAGAAGTAATAAAGAGCATGAGAAACATTTAAGGATTGCTCTTGGGGTATTGCAGGAGAAGAGGTTGTGTGATAAATTCTCCAAGTGTGAATTTTAGTTGTCTTCTGTGTCCTTCTTGGGGTATGTAATTTCGAAGGAAGGTATTATGGTGGATCCGCAGAAAATTTAGGCAGTCAGGGAATGGGCTAGGCCCACATCAGTGACCGAAATCCTTAGTTTCATAGGTCTGGCTAGCTATTATCGTCGGTTTGTGAAAAGGTTTGCCTCTATTGCTTCTCATTTGACTCGCTTGACTTAGAAAGAGGTACTGTTTTAGTGGTCTAACGAGTGTGAGGAGAGCTTCCAAAAGCTCAAGACATTGTTTACTACAGCGTCTATTCTAGCATTGCCCATGAAGGGCAAGGATTTTGTTGTTTATAGTAATGCTTCACGTTCTGGTTTGGGTGCTGTTTTGATGCAGGAAAGGAAGGTGATTGTTATGCTTCTCGGCAATTAAAAGTGCATGAGAAGAACTATCCTACTCATGATTTAGAACTGGCAGCAGTGGTGTTCGCGCTGAAAATTTAGAGGCACTACTTGTATGGTGTCCATTGTGAGGTGTACACTGACCATCGCAGCTTGCAGCATGTGTTCACTCAGAGGGATCTGAACTCTAGACAGCGGAGATGGATGGAACTGCTGAAAGATTATGACATCACCATCTTGTATCATCCTGGTAAAGCAAATGTAGTGGCTAACGGGTTAAGCAAGAAGTCGGCTAGTATGGCAAGTCTGGCTCATTTGATTTCTTCGGAGCGTCCGTTAGCTAGAGAGGTTCAGACTCTGGCTAACAGTTTTATGAGACTGGATATTTCTAACACGGGCAGGGTGTTGGCTTATGTTGAGGCTCGATCATCATTTCTGGAGAAGATTAAGGCTAAGTAATTTGAGGATGCTAAGTTGTGTAAAATTCGTGACAAGGTGTTGTGTAGTGAGGCCAAAGAGGTCATGATTGATGAAAAAGGGGTGCTGTGGATTAAAGGGCGAGTTTGTGTGCCACGTGTGGGCGATGTGATTAAGACTATTCTAACAGGGGCTCATAGTTAGAGGTATTCTATTCATCCTGGCGCTACTAAGATGTATTGCGATTTGAGGAAACACTACTGGTGGACTAGGATGAAGCATGATATAGTGGAGTTTGTTGCTCAGTGTCTGAACTGCCAACAGGTAAAGTATGAACATCAGAAATCTGGGGGTACACTTCAGAGGATGCCCATTCCTGAGTGTAAGTGGGAAAGGATAGCAATGGCCTTCGTGGTTGGTCTTCTGAAGACGTTGGGGAAGTCTGATTCTATCTGGGTTATTGTTGACAGGTTGACTAAGTCTATCCACTTTATTCCGGTGTGGATAACTTATGATGCGGAAAAATTAGCTAACATCTATATTCATGAGGTGGTTAGGCTACATGTGGTTCCTATCTGCATTGTGTCCAATAGGGGCACAACGTTGACATCTAGATTTTGAGAGCATTTGCATGAGGAATTGGGTGCTAGATTAGACCTTAGTACAGTCGTCTAGCCTCAGACTAACGAGAAATCCGAGTGGACTATTCAGGTTCTTAAAGATATGCTTCGGGCTTGTGTGATAGACTTTGGTGGTTATTGGGATCAGTTCTTGCCATTGGCCAAGTTTGCATATAACAATAGCTACCACTCGAGTATTGATATGGCACTGTTTGAGGCATTGTACAGGAGAAGGTATAGGTCTCCTATTGGGTGGTTTGATGCGTTTAAGGTGAGACCTTGGAATACTGATCTTCTGAGAGAATCCTTAGAGAAGGTGAAGGTGATTCAAGCTAAGCTTCTGGCAGCACAGAGTAGGCAAAAGTAGTATACGAACCCTAAGGTCCGAGATCTTGAGTTTGGAGAGGGAGAGCAAGTATTGTTGAAGGTCTCGCCCATAAAGGGTATGATGAGGCTTGGAAAGAAGGGCAAGCTTAGCCCGAGGTACATTGGGCCGTTTGAGATTCTCAAGCGTGTGGGGGAGGTAGCTTATGAGTTGGCTTTACCTCAGGGTCTATCAGGCGTTCATCCGATATTTCACGTTTTGATGTTGAAGAGGTACCACGATGATGGTTCGTACATAATCCGTTGGGATTCAGTTTTGCTAGATGAGAACTTGATTTATGAGGAAGAGCCTGTTGCTATCTTAGATAGGGATGTTCGTAAGTTGAGGTATAAGGAAACATCCCCCATGAAAGTTCAGTGGAAGAATCGCCCGGTGGAGGAGGCTTCTTGGGAAACAGAATCTGATATCCATAGCAAGTATCCTCAGCTTTTCGCCAAGTCAGTTAACTTTTCCTAGATTCCTCATCCTTATCTGTTCGGGGACAAACGGTGTTTTAAATTAGTATGCGGTGTAACGACCCCCGCTGGTCTTTATGGAAAATGTAGGATCACCCTATCAAATAGAACCCTTCCAAGGGAAGAACGAGCTAATAGAAACTCGATTTTATAAGTCTAAGAACTGAAAATTTGACTTGTTATGATTGTTGTTTGATTGTGTTGAGTCTATCAGGGGGTGACGTAGGAAATTAGAACTTCGTTGGGAATTTCGAGGCCATGGGTGGGTTCGTATGGTGATTTTACGGCTATGTGCATGTTTTGTTTGTGTTTGTGAGGCCTCGGATGAAATATTGGGTGGTAGAGTGAAAAACTAAGAAAAATTGCGAGCTTACTGCTTCAGTGGTACCGCTGCGGCGGGGTAGGTACCGTTAAGGTGGAACCGCTATAGCGGTGAGCTTCCCGCTGCAAGCGATAGGTCGGTGTCCCAGTGTCCGCTATGGCAGACAAAGAACCGCTATAGCAGGACCAGGCCCGCCATGGCCGAGGTCAGTTCCCTTTTGGTCCACTATAGCGAGCACTTAGCAGCTATAGAGAGACCGCTGCAGCAGTGAGTTGACTGCTGCAGAATACCAAGTTTTAAACACTTAGTTCCGAATTCTTTATTCATAAAACTCTAAAACAGTTCCCCACAAGCACCAGGGCGAATTTCCAAGCTAGGGCAAGAATATTCTTGAGAGGTAAGTCTCAACTATCCCTTTCAATAATTACATTATCATCTTCTCATGATTATCATACCTTTTATGGGTCTCCGATGGTGAATGTCATGACCCAAATCGATGAGTCGTGACGAGTGCCTGATCTCTAGTGACCAAACACCCCTATACTCGTATCTGAATAACACTAAATAACAAGGGCCCATAAATAACTCAATCTGAACTATACTGACTCAAGAAAGGAGGACATCATGAACTCTGTACAATTTGTACATATATAAGCTGGAAAGAACAATGCAAGCCGACTAGGCCGCTACATATGTTGTACACAAAAGAATAGGAGCCGACAAGGCTACATTACATGCCATCTATATACAACTGTCTACAGACCTCTACTGGAATAAAAGCTACAGAAAGGATGGGACAGGGCCCCGTTATACCCACAAATATGCATCTCAAAAATAGCATACCAAAATGAACTGCGGCTCCTGATCAAGTGGAGCACACCGACCACCACTGGATGGAAGTCCTACTGAGCTGGACCGCCGGTCTGTCTACCTAAACCTGCGGGCATGAAAGCAGCCCTCCGAGAAATAAAGGAGTCAGTACAGACAATGTACTGAGTATGTAAGGCATAAGAGTAACATATACATAAGACTCAAAAACGGAATCTAAAACTCGAACATCAAACTGACTAACTGAATACATCTGTATGACTGAATATCTGTAAGCATCTGAATAACTCTGTATAATTGAAAGTGCCTCTGAGGGCATATGATATGCATGCTCTCTATGAAAATCATGCATATACATATAGGTCATAGTGTTGAGGAACGTTCAGCCCGATCTATATCTCATATCCTATCAGCTTCTCTGCGGCCATCATCATCATCATCATATACATTGTTGCGGAACGTGCAGTCCGATCCATATATCATCATCATTGTGCACCAGCTGATCAGGTGGTAATGCATATATAACACCTATCCCTTTCCCCATACCCCATATACATATAATATACGCGTATATAACGCCTTTTGGTCACGGGTCAATGTGCATATATATATATATATATATATATATATATATATATATATATATATATATATATATATATATATATATATATAAACATCGGTAGTACTCCCTAGTGCTTCTAAGTGCATGAATAAACTGAATACATAGAACTCTCGGAGTGACATAAGGTCGTACTATCCCTGATGCACATCTTTGAGCTAACATCATCATTATAAGTAATCTAAAGACCCATGAATAGAAGGAACAATCATAAACGGGGTATAGGAACATCAAAGACTGAAGTACTCCTAGTGCTTCTAAGAGTAGAGTAATATGGAAGCTCGTTTACTCGCTTGTTGGTTCATATCATAAGATCATGCCAAAAATGAAAAAAAAAAAAAAAAAAAAAAAAAGGATAGCCTTAACATACCTTAACGTCTCCTTAATCACTTAACGTTCTCCTTCCAAGTTTGCAAACTCTACATTAAAGAGGATCATACTAAGGTTAAGTATTGAAAACACTTCTTAAGTTCAACTAGCGTAATTTAAAGAATTAACGAAATTTGGGTTATTCAACAACTAGACATTCTTAATAACATGAAAATAGATGTGAAAACTTACCTTAATCACATAAGAGCAAGCTTTGAATCAACTATCCCACTTGAGTGAAACCCCAACTTCAACACCAAAGAAATTCTTGGGTTATACAAACCCTAGTGAGCCTCCCAACACTTGATTCTCTTGATTTTTGGCTCTTGGTCTTTGATTTCACTTGGGTTTTGTTAAATATAATAGGGAGAATGTTCTAGAGCTCTCAAGAAGTTGGGAAATGTTGGAAATGAAATAAAATGAGTGTTGGTCGAATATATAACTTAAACAAAAGCTGGGCCGACTCGATTTTACAGTCAACTTTACGCACCGTAAAAATTATACGGTCCGTATAATTCGATCGTAAATCCTGACCAGTGGTTCTCCCTTTTCTGGAACCAATTATACGATGGGAGTCAGCCAATTATACGGTCTATATAATTGGATCGTAAATCTTCACCAATGGTTCACCCTTTCTGGAACCACTTTACGGTGGAGGTTAGCTAGATATACGGTCCGTAAAACATTATACGGTCGGTATATCCAGCCGTAAAACTCACTTTTCCCCTAAAACATTTTCTCATCAATTTGTTCAACTTTTAATCCGTCCAATGCCTGCTAAACATGAACTTAACCCTTTATAACTATGAAATAAACTTGTCTAATCTCATTTATCCTTGATAACTCCCGTATCCAAGATTAGAACCACTAATGTACAGTGAATCTCAAAGTACAAAATCATGGGGTGTAACATTCCCCCCCCCCCCCCCAGAAACATTCGTCCCCGAATGTTAGACTCTTAGGGATTCTATAGAAATTTTGCCAGAGTTTTTCCTGTAAATATATCAATCCAACCTGTACACAGCAACCCAAAATAATGCCACAAAAGGCCATTTACCAAAACATACAACATTATGGCCTCACACGACCAATCACAACAACTATAAATAAAACCAATACACGGGGAGATGATGCCTCAGACTGAGCCTCCTGAGATGACGGAAATAAATACGGGTATGTAGCCTTCATCTCCTCTTCAGCTTCCCAAGTCATTTTTTCAATATTATTATTTCTCCAAAGCACTTTAACAGAAGCCACATCTTTAGTCCGCAATCGAAGAACTTGTCTATCCAATATAGCTACAGGGATCTTCTCGTATGATAATTGCTTGGTCACCCAGATATCGTCTACTGGTACAACTCTTGAAGGATCTCCTATACACTTACGGAGCATAGACACATGAAATACGGGATGCACAGACTCCAACTCAGAAGGTAGCTCTAACTCATATGCCACCTTACCCACTGTATGAATAATTCTATATGGCCCAATGTATCGAGGGCTCAACTTACCCTTCTTGCCAAATCTCATCACTCCTTTCATAGGCGAAACTTTTAGGAAAACCGAATCGCCTATTTCAAACTCTAACGTACGTCGCCGATTATCTGTATAATATTTCTGTTGACTCTGTGCTACCAGTAATCTTTCTTGAATTACTTTCACTTTGTCAACTGCTTGCTGTATCAAATCTGGGCCAACTAATTGATTTTCTCGAACATCAAACCATCTTATAGGGGATCTACATCTGCTTCTATATAAAGCCTCATAAGGAGCCATCTGGATACTGAAATGGTAACTGTTATTATATGCAAACTCACTAAGAGGCAAATGATCATCCCAGCTACCTCGAAAGTCAATCACACAAGCTCTCAGCATGTCTTCAAGTGTTTGTATAGTACGCTCCGCCTGTCCACCTGCTTGAGGGTGAAATGCAATACTAAGACTCACTTGAGTCCCCAATCTATTCTGAAAAGATTTCCAGAAGTTAGCTGTGAACTGCGCCCCTCTATCTGAAATAATGGTTGTAGGAACACCATGAAGTCGTACAATCTCTCTAAGATAGAGCTTTGCATAATCTTCAGCTGAATAAATAGTTCTGACAGGCAGAAAGTGAGCTGACTTTGTGAGCCTATCAACTATGACCCATATTGAATCATACTTCCGCTGAGTATGGGGCAAACCTGTAATGAAATCCATATTAATTACCTCTCATTTCCATGTCGGAATCTCCATAGCCTGCAATAAACCTCCAGGCTTCTAGTGCTCTATCTTGACTTGTTGATAATTTGGACACTGAGCTACAACTCCGCTATATCTTTCTTCATACTATCCCACCAATACACTTCTTTGATATTATGATACATTTTTGTTGTTCCCGGTGAATGGAATAGCGGGAATAGTGGGCTTCCCCCATAACCTGCTGACGAAGCCCTGCAACATTAGAACGCATAATCTACCTCGCTACCTAAGTACTCCGTCTCCTATGATCACGAAGGATGTCTTTTCTTTCTGAGGAGTTGTATCCTGATAATGAACTAAAACAGGATCCTCGTACTGTCGTTCCTTTATCTCCGCTACCAAAGATGACACCGCTGTGTCTTGAACAGTAACTCCTGCATCACCTGAATCTATCAGCCGAACTCCCAAACTGGCTAGCTGACATACATCACGGGCTAGTTCTCTCTTCTAGCTGCAAATATGACAGGCTACCCATGGATTTACGACTAAGAGCATCGGCTACTACATTGGCCTTTCCACGATGATATAGAATATCAACATCATAATCTTTCAATAACTCTAGCCATCGTCTCTGACGTAAGTTTAAGTCCTTCTACTTAAAGATGTATTGGAGGCTCTTATGGTCGGTATAGATATCAATATGGACGCCATATAAATAATGTCGCCACATTTTCAAAGCATGGATCACCGCAGCTAATTCAAGATCATGGGTTGGATAGTTCTTCTCGTGCTTCTTCAGCTGTCTAGAAGCATAAGCAACAACCTTACCGTGCTACATCAATACACAGCCCAACCCAATACCTGAAGCATCACAATAAATCACATAGTCATCTGTTCCCTCGAGAAGAGTCAAAACGGGTGCTGAGGTCAACTTGTCTTTCAATATCTGAAAACTTCGCTCACATGCATCCGTCCACTGGAACTTAGCTGATTTCTGAGTCAGCTTGGTCAACGGGGCTGAAAGAAAAGAAAATCCCTCTACGAATATCCTATAATATCCTGCCAAACCCAAAAAGCTACGTATCTCCGTCGGTGCCGTGGGCCTTGGCCAATTCTTCACAGCTTCAATCTTTTGAGTATCTACTCTAATGCCTTCATCTAAAATAATGTGACCAAGAAAAGCCACAGAGTTCAACCAGAACTCACACTTGGAGAACTTGGCATACAGCTCTCTATCTCGAAGAACTCTAAGCACTGCTCGTAGATGTTCTGCATGTTCAGCCTCTGACGATAAATAAACCAGAATATCATCTATAAACACAATCACGAACAGATTTAGAAAGGGCTTGAATACGCGATTCATCAAGTCCATGAACACAGCCAGAGCATTAGTTAACCCGAATGACATAACACGAAACTCATAGCGCCCATATCTAGTCCTAAATGCCATTTTCGGAATGTCTTGCTCCTTCACCTTGACCTGATAATACCCCGATCTCAAGTCTATCTTCGAGAAATATTTGCTGCCTTGTAGCTGATCAAACAAGTCATCAATCCTCGAAAGTGGATATTTATTCTGTATGGTCACCTTATTCAATTCCCTGTAATCAATACACATTCGCAAGGAGCCATCTTTCTTTCTTACAAATAACACCGGCGCTCCCCACGGCGATGTACTAGGTCTAATAAAGCCCTTCTCAAGTAAATCCTTCAATTGCTCCTTCAGTTCCTTCAACTCTGCAGGTGACATTCTATAAGGAGGAATGGATATTGGCTGAGTATCTGGTAATAAATCAATTTCACGCTCTGGCGGAATGCCTGGAAGCTCATCTGGAAACACCTCTAGGAACTCATTAACCACAGGGACAGACTGAAGGGTCGGTGACTCTGCTTGTACATCCTGAACCCGAACCAGGTGATAGATGTACCCTTTTCTAATCATCTTTCTTGCCTTAAGGTAGGAAATAAACCTACCCCTTGGCGAAACAGCATTACCCTTCCACTCAAGGACTGGCTCGCTCGGGAACTGGAATCAAACTATCTTCGTTCTTCAATCAACATTAGCATAACAGGAAGTCAACCAATCCATACCCATAATAATATCAAAATTAATTATATCTAACTCAATCAAATCTGCTAGGGTATGGTGATTACAAACTATCACTACACAACCTCAATATACTCGCCTAGCTATGACTGGATCACCAACTGGTGTAGACACCTCAAAAAAAGTTGAATCAACTCAGGCTCTATCCCTAACTTGCCAGCAATAAATGGGGTAACATATGATAAGATGGAACCTGGATCAATCAGTGCGTATACATCATAGGAGAAAACTGATAATATACCTGTGACAACATTAGGAGACAACTCACGGTCCTGTCTACCGGCTAATGCATAGACGCGGTACTAAGGCCTACTCGAGCTAGACGCTCCACTTCTCCCTCTACCATGTCCTGCTGGTGTCGAGAACCTTGCCTTGAAAGGCGTATTGCAGAAGAAGAACCAGCTATGGACCCCGTAGGCTGAACGATGCCTGTACCACCCCTCATCGGACACTCCCTCATCTTATGGCCTGGCTGACCACAAGCATAACAAGCGTCTGATCCCAGTCGACACTGTCTAGCGTGTAACTTACCACACTGGGCACATCGCGGCAAAGGTGGTCTCACCTGGCCTGACTCTGGTCTGTACTGAGAACCTGATGCTCTAGAACTCTAGCCCGCTCCGAAATAAGAAGACCGATCAAACCTAGGGCCTGAAAACTGCGGAGGTGCCCTCCCCGCCGAATGAAATGGATATCGAGAATGCTGGTGTCTCTATCCTCCTCTAAACTCACTAGCAATATCTAAAGATTTGGCCCTCTTACCATGGCCCCGGTCCGCTCACGCTCTATTCTCTGCTGACGCTTATGATTTTCTAAATTCTGTGCATATGCTTGTATACAGGAAATATCCATGCCCGGCTGTAATGCAGCGGTCGTACACTCATCTATAAAATGTGGCCCTAGACCAGCCATGAAATGATGAACTCAATCTTCCATCTCAGCCACCATAGTTGGGGCATATCTGGCCAATGAATCAAAGTATACACTGTACTCCTGAACACTCATGTTGCCCTGCTCAATACGCAAGAACCTATCTGCTCGGGATCATTGAACTTCTGGTGATAAATAATGGTGAATAAAAGCATCCGAAAACTCTCGCCAAATGGCTGGAGGGGCATTCTCTCCCCTAGATAGCTCCCATGTCTAGTACTACTACACTGCAACATCACAGAGCCAATTAGAAGCCAACTCCACTGACTCGACCTCATCAGCATACATAACCCTCAAAGTCCTCTGCATACTATCAATAAAGTCCTGGGGGTCCATATTTTGCTTTAACACAAAAAAATCTGGAAGACCTAATTCGAGAAAAGTCTTAACCCTCGCATTACCAGCTCAGTCTACCTGAGCAACGCCAACTCCCTGACACTGAGCCTGAGTAGCTACCAATCTAGTCAATAGCTATATAGCATACCGCATATCCTTGCCCAGTGCATCTGGCTGAGGAACTGGGGTCACTGGGCAGGTGCTGGAGGCGGGGTATGCGAAGTCTGAGATGCCTTCTCACTCTGAGACTCACCCCGAGCCCTGGTAGCCCGCTGAGTATGGCTAGTGGCCTCACCAGCCACTCCCTTGCCCTTCTGGGTAGCTGTAGCTTTCTTGCGAGGCATCACTAAAATCAGAACAAATTATTAGAAGGCGAACTCTTAACACACGGCTCTATCGCACGATCTAAGAGAGAAAGAATGACAATTTCCTAAATGTCCTGTAGCCTTCTGTTTATAAGTGTGGTGCACAACACACCCATAAACAAGACTCTACTAGACATGGTATGTAGACAACCATAGGACGGAACTGCTCTGATACCACTTCGGTCATGACCCAAACCGATAAGTCGTGATGAGTGCCTGATCTCCAGTGACCAAACACCCCTATACTCGTATCTGAATAACACTAAATAACAAGGGCCCATAAATAACTCAATCTGAACTATACTGACTCAAGAAAGGTGGACATCATGAACTCTGTAAAATCTTGTATATATATATATAAGTTAGAAAGAACAATGCAAGCCGACTAGGCCGCTACATATCTTTTACACAAAAGAATAGGAGCCGACAAGGCTACATCACATGTCATCTACATACAACTTTCTACAGACCTCTACTGGAATAAAAGCTGTAGAAAGGACGGGACAGGGCCCCGTCATACCCATAAACATGCATCTCAAAAATAGCATACCAAAATGAACTGCGGCTCCGGATCAAGTGGAGCGCACCGACCACCGCTGGATGGAAGTCCTACTGAGCTGGACCGCCGGTCTGTCTACCTGAACCTGCGGGCATGAACGCAGCCCCCCGAGCAATAGGGGAGTCAGTACGAACAATGTAACAAGTATGTAAGGCATAAGAGTAATATATACATAAGACTTATGAAAGGAATCTGAAATTTAAAGATCAAACTGACTAACTGAATACATCTGCATGACTGAATATCTATAAGCATCTGAATAACTCTGTATAACTGAAAGTGCCATTGAGCACGTATGATATGCATGCTCTCCATGAAAATCATGCATATACATGTAGGTCATAATGCTGACGAACGTTCAGCCCGATCTATACCTCATATCCCATTGGCCTCTCTGCAGCCATCATCACCATCATCATATACATTGTTGTGGAACGTGTAGCTCGATCCATATATCATCATCATTGTGCACCAGCTGATCAGGTGGTAATATGTATATAAAGCCTATCCCTTTCCCCATACCCCATATACATATAATATACGTGTATATAAAGCCTTCTGGTCACAGGTCAATATGCATATGTATATAAATGCAATGCATGAATAAACTGAATACATAAAACTCTCGGAGTGACATACGGTCGTACTACCTCGATGCACATCTTTGAGCTAACATCATCACTATAAGTAATCTCAAGACCCTTGAACGAAAGGAAGAATCATAAACGGGCTATAGGAACATCAAAGACTGAAGTACTCCTAGTGCTTCTAAGAGCACAGTAATATGGAAGCTCGTTTATTCGCTTGTTGGTTCATATCATAAGATCATGCCAAAAATGAAAAAAATAAAAAAAATAAAAAGGATAGCCTTAACATACCTTAACGTCTCCTTAATCACTTAACGTTCTCCTTCCAAGTTCGCAAAGTCTACATTAAAGAGGATCATACTAAGGTTAAGTATTGAAAACACTTCTTAAGTTCAACTAGAGTAATTTAACGAATTAACGAAATTTGGGCAGTGTTTCCCCTATTTTATTGACTTCCACCATATCATAAAGCAGCTCCCAATTAACAATGACATTATCATTAATTCCATAATCAAGAGACTTCATTTAATGCCCAAAACTCCTTTTCATAATCAACACACAACAACAATTTCAACACAACTCTATATATACACTCATATACCATACTTCCTCATCATCATTACTACCATTCATAGCAAGATTATACTCAAAATACTCCAACAATTACAACTCAAGTCAATTTATTACTCAAATATTATCAAACCCACATTTGAACTTCCTCTTTTGCTTTCTTCCCTCAATCAAGTTATTCAACGACTAGACATTCTTAATAACATGAAAATAGATGTGAAAACTTACCTTAATCACACAAGAGCAAGCTTTGAATCAATTATCCCACTTGAGTGAAACCCTAACTTCAACACCAAAGAAATTCTTGGGTTATACAAAACCTAGTGAGCCTCCCAACACTTGATTCTCTCTATTTTTGCCTCTTGGTCTTTGATTTCACTTAGGTTTTGTTAAATATAATAGGGAGAAGGTTCTAGAGCTCTCAAGAAGTTGGGAAATGTTGGAAATGAAATAAAATGAGTGTTGGTCGAATATATAACTTAAATAAAATCTGGGCCGACTCGATTTTACGGTCAACTTTACGGACCGTAAAAATTATACGGTCCGTATAATTGGACCGTAAATCCTGACCAGTGATTCTCCCTTTTCTGGAACAAATTTTACGATGGGAGTCAGCCAATTATACGGTCTATAAAACATTATATAGTCCGTATAATTGGACCGTAAATCTTCACCAGTGGTTCACCCTTTCTGGAACCAGTTTACGGTGGAGGTTAGCCAGATATACGGTCCGTAAAACATTATACGATCGGTATATCCAGTCGTAAAACTCACTTTTCCCCTGAAACATTTTCTCGTCAATTTGTTTAACTTTTAATCCTTCCAATACCTGCTAAACATGAACTTAACCCTTTATAACTATGAGATAAACTTGTCTAATCTCATTTAACCTTAATAACCCCCGTATCCAAGATTAGAACCACTAATGCATGACGAATCTCAAAGTACAAAACCACGAGGTGTAACAGTGAATTAGTAATATTAACCCTAGAACCTAATAGACCTTCTATAATTGTTGGGTTATGATTGTTATCATCTGTTTTTCATCTAATAACTTGGGTTAACTCCTTTTAATCAAGAAGTGAACCATTAGAGCCATGAACCAAGTGAATTGAGACTTAGGGTTTCATGAGCCATGGAAACTGCTTGTAATTGATGTCTTGATTAAATAGCCTTATAAATTGATGGTTGGTGGTTACTAAGGCCATTGTTAGGTTGTTTTACACGCAGAAATCATTCACCCATGGGATTGGGCCTAAAGGGAAGGGTGTTCTTGAATTGATTTTGTGACAAGAGTAAGTATGACTCATTGATCATTCTAATTTCTAAACTTTGAGCGTTTTGAGGCTTTACGGAAGGGAAAAGATGTAGCGGAGTGATTCGCATTGTTCCATCTCTACGTTTGAGGTAGGTTATGGTCTACTTGAGTTATACTTTAATTAGTTGATTATATGTGTTGTGAATTAGATAGGAGAAAGTTTGTCTAGTCTTCAAACATGATGTGTGTGTAGTTGAACTCCTATATGAAATTGATTGAGTGATTGTGTGGGCTTCGCGCCACTATTCATTGTGTTGAACCTACAGTTTGATGTTGTTATGGTGAGAAGTTAATATGATCTTCTCGGTGAAATTGTGATACAGCTGATGATTTGAGTGTTGAAAATAAAAGGACAAGAAATACTAATGTATATATACATGAAAAGGCACATTTGACCGGGGGTGAGGATGTGACCTAGATTATGGGCTCGTGGTCCAAGGTTCATTCCAAAAATAAGTGGTACACGATGTGGATCCGCATTCGAGGTTCTTTTCGGAGCGGAGGTTTATGGCTCGGGTCCGATGAGTATCCGGAATGAGTAATACATGAACACCACGGGTCCCCTGCAGGTCATGACTGCTGAGCAATGACATCAGTTAGCATGTGTGTACAGCGGGTATATGGTTATTGTTAGTAGACTTGTTCCCATTTGATGTTTTTGTTGATTTGATTCTTGATATCTTTGGGTGACATGATTCGTAATATCCTTGGTTGACTTATTGTTGGATTATTGATTTCGTGTTGTTGGCTGGCTTGTCTATTTTATTGGTTTTATGATGTATGAATGATACTAATCTTAGTCGGCCTATGATATCTACCGGTACATAGTGTTTGTGCTTATACTACCTTGGTGTATTCTTTTGAGTGCAGATTGTGATCCAGAGACTACTACCCGACCTCATATCTAGCGTTGAGGCCGTTCTTGCGTATTTAGGGTGAGCTTATCCATGCCAAAGTCGCCCGAAGATCTTCTTTTATGATGTCTATTTCTACTCCAGACATTGTGGTTATTTGTTTAGACAGTTTACATTTCTTAGACATGTTTTAGATTAGAGTCCTTGTACAATGACTTTTGGATTTTAGGGTTTGTAATAGTTAGGACTTCCGCATTTACTTCATTGTTTTATGGCATGACTTAATTTGATTATCTTGTGCTTAAATGGTTGATAACTGATTGAATTGGTTAATATAAAAATGGACTTGAATGGATATATGACTTATGTGTTGGCTCGCCCAGTAGGAGTTAGTGTGAGTGTCAGTAATGGCGGGTTGGGTCGTGACAGAAAAAGTCCTAGTGTGATCACAACCGAACTGTCCAAAGTCTAAGGTACTAAAATTAGGGCAAGCCTATGGTATTTGCATGTGTAGCTAGAGAATTTCTTTGTGAGTGTGAGTGTTTCTCTTCTTCTTAGTCTTCTGTCCCACTTTGTGTGTACATACGTGTTGGGACATTCTTTGGTCTTTGTGAGGGCATGAGAATTTGTTAAGTGACTGGTTTCCCGTAAGTCTTGGTTCATGTGTGCTATGGTTTCTGTAATAACTAGATGTCATTAATTGAAGCCTCATTGTTAGTCGCAACGAGTCCTTGATTGGTTTTGTTCTTTATTGGGGGGAGGGTCATTGGGATACAAGTGATATGCCGGTAGTTAATTGCCACAACCACTGTAAGTGCAGTTTTACTTTGTGATATCGAGACATTCATAGATTAAGTCTGTTGGTTGACTCGCTTAAGGACAAGTAAAGAATTTAAGTTGGGGGTGTTGATGTGCCGTGAAATTATGGCACATCTAATGCTTTTTAACTCTAAGTTTTACTTGATTTTGAGTAAGTTTCCGTTAGTTTGATATGTTTTATGTATTGTGCAGGTATTTCTAAATTAGAATGCAAGGCAAGTGAAAACGAGGGATTTTTGATGTTCAATACTGGTTTTGCACAAATTACGAACCATCTTCATGTCAACGGTCCGTCTTCTTGGTTGTCGATATGCAAGGAAAGTCCTGCAACTCAGAAAGGTTGACGGTATGCACTGCTTGCAGATTGACGGACCGTCAACATGTTCAACGGTCCGTCGATTCGCACCGTTGATATACATTCTGCAGAAAAGAGAGAAGTGTCAGACAGTCAATATGCACCGTCAACATATCGACGGTGCCGTCAAAGTGCAAAGGCGGTCCGTCGACTCGCAGGCCGACCTAAAACTGGATTGGGATTAATTATTCTGAGTTTTACTTGTATAAATACCTGATAGGGTTTTATTTTTTAGGGAGGTTGTTATTTTTTAGACTTATGTTGGGACAATTCCAGACAATAACATTCGTTTAACTTTCAGTTGTATTCGTAAGTTTTAATAACAATTTCAATTATGCAATCTTCAATCTTTTATTGTTTATTCGTTGCCATGAGTAGCTAAACACCTTTAAGGTTGTGAACCCAAGGATGGGTGTTTTGTGATTGGGGATTATGATTGATATATATATGCATAATGGCTTGTTAGGGTTTATTTGTTCTTCATTTCAATCATATAGTTAGTGGTTGCAAACATTAGCTAACGCTATAAACCTTGGTTTATTTGGGAAAATAACTAGGGTTTGGTAAGAACAAATAACAAGAACTCAAGGCTTTAAACCTTGTTTAATAAATTCAATTAGGAATAAGAAGAATTTACTTGGCATAATTAACCGTTCTTCATGCATACTTTCTTAGCTTTGGGAAAAGCATAGAAAGAAATAATATTTTCTCATTGGGAAATAGTTTAGATTCACATAGAGGTTAAGTGCATTCATGTAACGATCCATTAGAATTATATCAAGATCAAAACCCCATGATCATACACTTTCTCTGACGGGGACACAACCTTGGTTCTTTTTACCCATACATTTACAACTCAATTACTAGTCACTCTAAATTAGTCGATAAACCAAAACTCTTAAAAACCCTTTTTCTGGAATACACCAAGACCGCAAGAGTAGTATAATACTCGTTTAGTAAACTTTTCACACCATATTCCTTGTAGGATTCAACCCCAACCTAGTTGGGTTACTATATTTGACAGCGTCCGCTTTATGCTATTAACTAGTGTAATTTGAGCGTATCAGTACATCATTTCCACAAGTCATGTCAACTTCAAATAAGACATCATCTTATTGAACAACGAAGAGTCAAAGAATGTAATCTTATTCTCAAAAAGACAAAGGTCATCTACCAAAGTATTTTCATTAACATGACTATTCACATGATCAATTACATCAATAACATCACTAAATTGAGGTTCATTAAGCACGTCACAAAGTTCCTCAAATAGTGGATTATCATGGCAAGCAAATTGATTAAAATAAGTATCCACACTAGTTGGACACAAATTGATCTTGCTAGAAGAATCAATTCGGTCATCACTAGGATCAACTAGTAGGTGAGCTATCATATCACATGACAATGTACTAACATGAAAATCACAAGGGTCAACACTAGGTGGACACAAATTAATCTCACAAGAAGAATCAAGATGGTCATCAATAGGATCAACTAGTTTTGGGCCACCCATATCAACTACATTGTCAACAATCAATGAAGACTCACTAAGATGGTTACATGGTAAAGGCTCATTTGTTACACCTAGCACTTTCAGAGCATGATCATGCCACGTACTTCACCGTATTAATGGAGTATCAGAGACGTCCCATAAAGTTTTGGAAGGTACAAGCCATGGGATGTACGTAACAATGAACTAAAGGATGAATTACGATCTCGTAAGTCGTAACCTGGAAGGACAACCTTGGAACCAAATGACATGACCATTATCAAGTATGATTAATGATAAATATCATGTATGGAGAGTTTCGAAAGATTTCGGGACCAAGCAAATCGAAGAAAATAAGTTTGTCGAAAATTTGAAAAAAGTTGGCAGAATTTTGGGTCAACTTTAGAAGGGTATATCTCCGAGTATATCAGGAGTTTTAAGGTGTTTCAAAAGCCAAAAATGAAGTTTGTCGAGTCTAGTTTCCAATTCAAGAAACCGTTTGTCAATATGATATTGGAGTAGGGAGTTATGGACATTTTAAAACGGACAGCCAGAGGAATACGAACCTGGGCGGAAAATCCGGGAAGCTCACTTAAAAGCCCACTTATGGGGTGACCCGGCCCAACTCGATTTTTGCACCTATAAAAGGTCCTCTACACTTCATTTTATTCATTTTTCTTCAACTCCACAACCCTCTAGAAATCTCCTAACATCTCCACACCTCTCTAGAACCTCCCACACTCTCTCCATTATAAAGAGTGTTCTTGAAGGTTCTCCACCATTCCAAAATATTCTATACCATCACAAAAGAGGACCAAACTCCAAAACCCCAAGCTAATTCATGGGGAAGGATTGTACTGGTCTCTATTTAATGTTGTGATGAACTTGAGCTTGGGAGAAGTTGAGTGATGTGAAATTCTTCCATTACAAGGTATGTTTCCCATCTTATCTATGTGATTGAGTTGGTTTAAAGGTTTGATAACTCTTGAAAAGGAAAAGAATCAAAGTGGAGAAGTCACAAAGTATTGAATTGAAGATGATGACTATGGGATAAATTTGAAAGGAGATTTTGGATTAATTTGGGATTAAATTGAATATAATTCTTTGATTATGGTATTGTGGATATTGTTATTGTTGGTTGAGAAATTTGGAAAGAACATCGTGTGAGATGATTTATGGAGTATATTGGTGTTGATGATGATGTTGTTGATATTAGTGTTGCTATAATTGTTGTTTTGTTGGTATTGTGATTTCGGGCTAGGGATATAAACGGGGGAGATCTTTTAATTTCGACGATTTTAAAAGGAATTAATTTAAGGGCTTAGGACAAGCATATGACGATAAGTCTAATAATAGTATAAATTTTCTTGAATGTAGATTTACGAGCTTAGAAGGATAAGCGTTAAATAGTAGGAAACTGAAAAAGTATGTAAGGCTAAATACTTTCTTTCTAAAGGCATAATTCTTTCTTATGAACCCATACATGTTTTCCATAATATCCTTATTCCCAAAAGCTAGAAGTTCATGATTCTTAAGAGTTCCTTATGATGTTAAAGATAAGTATGTTCCATGATGATAATGATGATGATGATTCCATTTTTGGAGATCGCAAAGCTTATGGATATGATGCTATTATGAGATTATTGAGTTTATTTCATGATTTTCTTGATTTTATTCATTGTTGTTGATCTCACCTTATGATAATTGTTCCTTCAAGGTGATATATAGCGATGATGATTGTTCCATAATATAAATCGGAGGTTACCGACCTTACGTCACTCCGATAGAGATGTAGCTTTTAATTAGGCTCCCATGCATGCTTGTAAATATGTATGTATTTTAATAATACCGTGCCTCTATGACCGGTAGTATAACACCGTGCCGTCCTATAGGTAGCCGGGCAAACACACCACTGTAGTGGGCAGCTTATACCCCGGATGCGGGCTAATGATGATAACACCGTGCCTATATGGCTGGGCAGCATAACACCGTACCTATATGGTCGGGCAGTATATATAATGTTGATTTAAAAAGTTAAAGTTGGCATGCATGGTATCCGCCTAAAAAGGTAATCAGATATACAGGCTATCTCTTTATCTCATGCTTCTTTATTCTTGTTTATGTTGTTAATCATGCCTTACATACTCAGTACACTGTTCATACTAACTTCCCTTCTTGTGGACGCTAGGCTCATGCCCGCAGGTAGGCAGGGAGATCGATCAGATCCGTAGGTGCTTTATCAGCGGATTCTCAGGAGCACTCCATTTACTTCGGAGTTGCACCCTATTGGTATTGGTCTTCAAGGTCACCTGTATTCTATGTAGAGGCTCGTAGACATGTGTGTATAGTTAGACGTTACATAACCCTACCGGTTCATATCATTGTATAATATTTTAGTAGCCTTGTCGGCTGGTGACGATGGGCATAATTGTTGAAGATTATATAGAGACGTGTCGTTATGTTGTGATATATGTCCTTACAGATTATGATATCCATGAGCTATCTTTATGGTCCACCCAGAAATGTTTATGAGATGTATGTTTAGAGGTGCTCGGTGTGTTAGCTCCGGGTGCCCGTCATGGCCCTCTGGTTGGGTCGTGACATCATTAAGCTCAAGTAAACACAAGCTATCATTCACACTCAATTTAACAACATGATCAATCACATCATTTGGAGTGTCAAGTTTAGCTATTTTGCCTTGAATTGCACACAAAGTATTTCCTTTACCATGATTTTCAACTTTGAAGCCTATTTTCTCCTTCGGGAAGCCTTCAACTACCTCATGAACTTTCAAAATTTGAGGCTCATCATTCGGTTTGCTTCTAAGAATACCTGCACCATTTTTCAAACAACTAGAGAAGAAAGAAAAGTTACAAGAGTTAGAATGGGGTTGTGACAACTCCCTCACATCACTCCTCACAACCCCTCCTTTTTCCACTCTAGAGTTGTCACTTTCCACTCCCTTACTCCTCTCAATCTTTCTCTCTCAATTTCATGGGATTTGGGACAAGTTCCAAGTACTTCCTTGAAAGGGTTAGGGAAAGCCTCTACTTCCAACTTCTCCTTCGCTTCACAAGGGTTAGATGGATTTTCCTTCATTTGTTGCCCCTTGTGTAAGCGTTCCTTCAAGAGGTGTGCATGCTCCAACATCACTTTGATACATTTACTTGCGCTTGTTTCTTCTTTAGGGAGTACGGGTGGAAAGAGAAGTCTCCCTTGTTTGTCCGCTACATACTTGTACCATTCTTGCCCATATGAAACCTTATGTTCTTGGAACCAAGGATTTCCCAAACACAAGTGACAATCATCTAAGGGAAGCACATCACACCAAATGTCCTCTTGGTAGTTTCCATGGGTAAAGAATACTCTTGCGCTCCTATCAACTAAGCGCCCTTCTTGATAGTAAGGATCTCGTCTCATCACACATTCAATACCCGATGTCTCAACCACTTGAGGTGCAAGGTAGTTGCCATAGCTACTATCATCCAATACAAAGACATACCCCGCACTACCAAGTAAATTCACCTTTGTCTCAAGAGTCCGCCTCTTTGGGTCATTCCTCTCTTGAAATCTTACATCTCTTTTACCTCCATCACCTGTCAATACTTCCTTCTTATCTTCAAAATCACAACCATATTGAGAACATGTCACATTTTTATTAGGATAGGAAGAATGATTCATTGTTTTCGTGAAGTAGGAAATGTAGACTCTTTTCTTCTCTTAGGTCGACTTCGACTTTGCTTAACCCACACACTTATACCATTTGGCCCGGAATAGGAAGTATCACAATTCAATGTATGTGAATATCTACTAGAGGATTCCTCACAAGGTTCTTGTTCAAATTCACTATCCTCATGAGCATATTCACCACAAAGTACATAACCATAAGGCTCACGTTCATCACAACTTCCCATTTCATGCAAGTCTTCATCAATTGGCTCATAACGTAAGTGTGAGGAAGGGATATACCTCAAGTCGCCTCCATGTCCATGGTGTGTAGCATGAGACTCTTCATAACTCTCATCTTCACCATAGGACTCGTCATCCAATTCCTGTACTCCTTTATCGTCTTCATAAGACCTATGAGGATCACTCACCTCATAATCACCCCCGCAGTAGTAAGGTTCACCTTCATCTTAGTTATGATCATGTAGAACATCATACGACCCATGAACACAATCATCTTCATTATCATTGTAAGCATAGTGATGCTTACCATTATCCCCATAAGTCATTTCGTCTCCCCCATAGCCTCCATCGTTATTGTAGTCATACCTTCCATTGCTAGAGGCATAACTCTCCAAATCATCACCACAAGATTCCGAAGCTATGGATGACATCCTTATATCTTTTCCTCCTTATGACTTCTCCCCTTATACCTACAAAACAAGCACACAAGATTAGTAGTAAGGTTCCTCACGTCACTCGTATTGCACTCAAGCATACCTTTTAATCCTAAGGCTTCTTCCAAAGTTGTCCAAGAACCGCTTATCCAAATCAATTCACAAGGTTGCTAATCTTTGTGGAAGAATAGATTCTTGTTAATTGAAAGACGAACGACTCAAAAACTAACGGAAAGAGCCAAAGAAGTTTCACCGATATCAAAACGAGAAAAGCTTGTAAAGAATTGGCATGAAGTGAAATTCGGACTCAAGAACTAGTTAAAAACAAGTAAGATCGATTACTAGTTGTTAATTAGTTGGAAGAATCAAAGAGAAGAAGTTAGGAAAGAATCAAACCGTTTTGACACTTAGAAAAATTTTCTGATGGTCATGTGTTGGCTATGTGTCGCGTAAGCAGCGCACAAAACACCCTTTCTATTTCTGACACTTGGAAAAAAATTCAAAATTTTCTGATAGTCGTGCGTTGGGTGTGCGTCGCGGAATCAGTGCACGAAACACCCCTCTCTGAATGTGTGCAACACGCGCTCTAATTTTTTTGAGATTTTAAGAAAAATAGTTTCTCCTCGTGCGGTGGTTGTACGACGCACAACCAGAGCACAAGCTCCACCGTGCGATGGTTGCACGAAGCACGCTCAATGCACAACCTCCTGTGACATTTTTCTCAAACTTTGGGTTGGATTTTCTGAATTTAGCTGATGTATTGGGCACACTCAATCTAGGATCTTTCCTTTTTGGGGTGGAAAAACAACTTTTGACAACTTTGGGAAAATATTTTTGATCAAACTCACCCTTTGGTCATCTTCTTCCTTATGAAGATTTGAATATCTTCAAGAACACCAAGAACATTCAAATTTTCAACCCCTTCAATTTCAACTCCAATTGACCCCAAATTTCGGATTTAGCCTTCTCTCAACCTAGAGAACAAAGCCTATTCCAAATTGAGACCAATTGAACACCACAAATTGAAGACCCGCTTGCTTGTTCTTCAAGTTCCTTAAAAGCTTCAAACTCAACAATGGTGAATGACACCAAACTCAACCAAATCACTTCAAACTTCGGATCTAGAGGTTTTTGACAACAAACTCAAATTCAACCTCAAATCCAATAACAAAACAACACAAAAGTGATTTTTGATTTTTTTTTTTTTTTGTTCAACCAAGGATTGAAGAATTGAATAGAACAACTCCTCAACCTTGCTCTAATACCAAATGATAACGATCGATTTGGGGGAAACACCAAATCAATCACAAAAATGTGGAATCAAAGGATAACAAGAAATTGGAATGAGAATTGAAGAAAAGGGGATGAGAAATAGAGGACAAAAGCTAGACCCTAATGATAATGAATCTATGGACAAACCTAAGTATATGAAACCTAGACCCTTCCAATTGGATTCAATCAATAGAACCTAAGCTATTTGAAATCAAGGCAAGAGATATTCAAATGAAATCCACAAATGAACAACTCTCATGAAATCAATGGAAATAAGGTTCAAAACCAACAATGGAATCCACCATTAACTGAGTCTACAACCTAAAGGCTATTAAGCCAACCAAACTATCACTCATTTTGAGTAGTCAATACATAATTCATCTCATCCCTTAATCAAATGAAAGACAAGCTATATATACAAGCTAAGCAAAGAAGACTAATAGGCAATTATAATGCTACCCTTAATGAAGTGAAGGCCTTGATTGGCTAGTCTTCTTAGTGTAGTCTTCAATTCAAGGATTGGCCTTCAATGGAAAAACACGTCCCTTCTTGCATAGATGGCCCTCTAATCAACCTTGCATGCATGGACTTCTTACAAGCATAACCTGTTACACCTCAAAAATTTTGGGTTGTTGTACTATGGATAGACTAATGCAAGCTTAAGGTGAACATGAGGTCCCTACAAGTAGGAAAGGATACCTAATAATTCTAATTAAGATTCCAAAGACATTTGAGGCAAAAGAAGAAAGCTCGTCGGAGAAAGTTAAGGTAGAGTCTTGTTTGGGAGAATATCACATCGTTTGAGTTAAGACTTGCTTAGCATCACTTTAAGGAAGAGATATAAAGCCCTTGGATGGTTAATGAAGTATTATATAAGTTCCAAGAAGGTTTCATAAGGATTGGAGGTCAAACGAATCAACGAGAGAAATTCGGGAAAAAGTGGGTTATACGACCACTTATACGGTCCGTATAACTTTATACGGTCTGTATAAGGGTCTGTATAATAGTTCCAGAGAAATTCAGTCCCTGGTAGAATTATACGGTCACTTATACGGACCATATAAAATTATACGGACCGTATAAGTGTCCATATAACTCAATCGGTCAGATTTTCCCCCACTTATAAATACATGACCCAAGTTCTTATTTCTCATTTCCCACATTCTCCACAACTCTTGGAAGCTCTAGAACATTCTCCATGTCATATTAACACAAACCCAAGGGAAAGCAAAAATTAACTAGCAAGAACCAAGGGAATCAAGTGTGGAGAAGCTCTCTAGGGTTTGTAGAGTTCAAGATTTCTTTGAGTATTGAAGTTGGAGTTCCATTCAAGTGAGATACTTTGATCTAAATTTCATCCCTACATAATAAAAGGTGAGTTTTACATCTGTTTCATGTTATTAAGAGTAGTTGGTTGTGGAATAACTTGAATGAAAGAAGGAAGAAGGATATAAAGCTCAAGCATGGATTTAATGATATTGTTGAATAGTAACTTGACTTGAGTCATAGTTCTTGGTATGCCATGAGTATAATTTTGTTGTGGATGATATTAATGATGTTGAGGAAGTATTATATGTAGATGAATATGGTATTATATTGTAGCTATGGTTATGAATGACTTTGAAAGGGAGTTTTGAAGATTGAACAATGTTTAACTTGAAGAAGTTTATTGATTATGGCATTATGGGTGTTGCTATTGATGTTGGGAGATGTGTAATTTATGGAGAAAGTTGTTGAAACAAAGAAAATGCTGCCCAATTTTCGTTAGCACTTAATCGCTTAGTCTAGCCTTAAGCGTGTTTTGAATGATCTAATTTTAGTACGAATTTTCTTGAATGTAGAATCGTGAGCTTGGAAGGAGAGCGTCTAATTGATAAAGTTAAGGAGACGTAAATGTATGTTAAGGCTAGTCCCCTTTCTTTCAAAGGCATGACTCCTATATTACGATTTCCTACATACTTCTATGACCTTCTTACATTCCAAAAGTTGAGAGTTAAAGATTCTTAAGAACTTCTTATAAGAAAAGAGATGAGATGTTTTCTATGATGATTCTGATGATGACGATTTTAATCCTAGAAGTTCCAAAGCTTATGGTTGCAAAGATGTTGTGAGATAATTGAGCTTATCCTATGATTTTCTTGATTTCACTCATTGTTATGCTCTCACCTTATGTTACTTGTTCCTTCGAGGTGAGATGTAGCGATGATGATTATTCCATAAGGTAATCGGAGGTCACCGACCTTACGTCACTCCGATATGATTGTAGCTTTAATTGGGCTCACAGGCATGCTTATTTATATATATGATTATATCAGGCCTAGTTGGCCGGGCAGACACCACTACGCTGGGCGTAAGTAGGCCGCTTATGGATGATGATAGTTACATCGGGCCTAATTGGCCAGGCAGTCACCACTAGTTGGCGGCATGAGATGACTATCTATCACACCCCAACCTTGGTAAGGCGTGACTGGCACCCGGCATCTTACGAAAATCGAGCGAACCAACTTATAACTCGCATCCTCTATGTCTTAAACGGCAAAATAAGACCAAGGGGCTAAATACAAATATAATATCATGCATTAGTGTGTGTGTGTATATATATATATATATATATATAATAGGCCCATGAATCCGATATAACAACTGGCAAGACATAGCTAAGCGGTATACAAGACACTGTCTGCAAAACCTCTAGGAGCATGACTGAAGTATACAAGTCAGGACAGGGCCCCCGACATACCCTTAACACGAGTACATATACGACCGTAACTCGGCAATTCTCCAGGAAGAAGTGGAGCCCACCAATCAAAATTGGTACCTGAAAGCAGCCTACTGGGGAAGATCCTTCTCTCGTCTGTCCACACCTGCGGGCATGAACGCAGCGTCCACAAGAAGGGACGTCAGTACGAATAATGTACCGAGTATGTAAGGCGAAAATGTAACATCATAAATATACGTAAACTGCAGAAAGGAAAGATAAGCATCAACTTGGCACTTCTGACTTACTAATGAGAATCCAGTACACATGTCTCTTTATGCTCTCATATCCTTAACTCCATCTATGCATAATACTGTGATCTTGACCTATATATTATCCTGGTGCTATCTGCCCAACTGATCAGTGGTAATTGCCCGACCGGCCGTAGCACGGTGGTAACTGCCCGTCTGGTTATTGCCCGACGATAGAGCGCAATCGCCCGACCGACCGGTGGTAATCGCCAACCGGCCGTAGCTCGGTGGTAATAATCGCCCAACCAGCCATAGCATGGTGGTAAATACATAATGCCCTTGTTCGTAGACCAAATGGTAAATACATACCCGCTCAACCCGACTTAGCCCTTTATGGTAACATCTGCCCGACTGGTCGTAGACCAGTGGTAACTATAATCAACATCATGATCAAACCTCTACGAGTAACCTCTATTCACTTCTCATGGCCGACACTTATTCGCTAATGTCCACATAATCACATAAGACTGGTAACACATCTCTAGCCACAACATATAGATACATGTGTTGCAAAACGTGCAGCCCGATCCAGTCTCTCATATAGAATCCCTTACCTAAGTACACATTTCTCATCTCATTGGATTATTCTTATGGAACCGCCATCATGAACACATCTCACCTTGAAGGAACAACTATTATAAGGTGAGATCAACAATAATGAATGAAATCAAGAAAATCATGAAGTAAGCTCAATAATCTCATAATAGTATCAAATCCATAAGCTTTGGAATTTCTAGAATTAAAATCATTATCATCATGTTCATCATAGAAAACATCTCATCTTTAGTATCATAAGAAGCTTGTAAGAATCATGAACTTCTAATTTTTGGAATTAAGAAGGTTATGGAAAATATGTATGGAATCATAACATAGGAATCATGTCTTTTGAAAGAAAGGGACTAGCCTTAACATACCTAGAATCCTTCTCCTTGACCTTCCCACTTAGCTCCTGACTTGTAATCTACATATAAAACCGTTCATACTATTATTAGGCTCACCATCATACACTTGTCTTAAGCCTTTAATTAAAATCCCTTTCGAATCTGTCAAAATTCAGGCAGCATCTCCCCTGTTTATATGTCTAACCCAAAACCACAATACCAACAAAACAATAATAATAGCAATACTAATATCAACAACATCATCATTACTACCAAAATATTCCATAAAACATCCCACACGATATTTTTCAATATACAACAACAATACACACTTCCTTTCTTCCCGATCAAGGAGCATAATCTCATCAACACACCAACAACATTAAATACCATCCATATACACGTAAATCAACCCAAGAACGTGGCCATAACATGCTCAAAACAGTCCATAAACACAACAACTACAACACAACACTTTATGACCTTTCCTCCATAACTATTTTCACTTTTAAGACTTGTTAAGCCTTCAAATCAACTCAACATAAGAGATAGGATGAAGAACATGCCTTATACTTGAATAACTCTAGCCACACCAACTTTTTTCAAGACCAAACTCACCACAATATCAAGTAGAAGCAAGAACAATCACCTTTCATAGACTAGTTTGGTGTAATCTTGTTAAATTCTTGATTTAATGGGCTATAAATGTTTGGGGGATGTGTTGCGAAGTTTCTAGGAATCATGGGAGTGTAAAATGCTAAAAAAAATGGGGTTGATGGGGGTTTTTATACCCTTCATAGGTCGGTTCCACCGACTTTTTGAAGTGGGACCTGTGGGAGCCATTTGGCAGCTTGGAGTCTTTATCTTAAAATGGTCATAACTCCCTACTCCGATGTCATTTTGACGAGCGGTTTGTTGCGTTGGAAACTAACTCGACGGACTTCATTTTATGCTTTTGCTTTGCTTCAAAACTTCTTATATACTAAAAGATATTCTTTCTCAAAGTTGGACCAAAAATTGCCCCTCATATTTTCCATAAAATCCAAGGTCTCAATAGCTTATTTCTTTAACTCTATTTGGTCGTGAGACTTTCCGGTACTCCTCATATATCACTTTATCCATAAGTATACCTGATAATTATACCATTCCTTAAACCCGAAAGACGACTCATCTTGATCATAATTCCACGTACTTGATCATAATTCCACGTACTTTTACTTAAACTTAGCGAACATTCATCTGGAAGTACGGGGTGTAACACTATCCCAGACGCGGGATACCCGGAAGCAGGCTAGTGATGATATATGACTCATACAACTTACTTATATGTATATATATATATATATATGTGTGTGTGTGTGTGTGTGTGTATGTGTGTGTGTGTGTGTATGTTATGATGTGGTTTTAAAAGTAAAAGTTAGCATGCATAGTATCCGCATATGTGCAGGTTATCTCTTTATCTCGTGCTCCTTATCTCTTTATTATGTCATTATTCATGCCTTACATACTCAGTACTGATATCCCTTCTTTTGTGGATGATGCGTTCATGCCCGTAAGTAGACAGGGAGACGGTCCAGATCCCTAGGAGCATTATCAGCAGATACATAGGAACACTCCACTTCTCCAAAGCTCCCGTTTATTGGTATATTCTTTTGTGTTTATATTTGGAGCATGGCGGGGTCCTGTCCCGTCCTTATGATTTCAATACTCTAGTTAGAGGCTCGTAGATACATATGTAGGTAGTAGATATCTTATGATCTCTTTAGTGTACGTTTTGTATATTATCTTGTAGCCTCGTGGGCTTGTACAGATATGTATATTATGAGGAGTAGTTAAATATCGTTTCATGGTAAGCTTTGTTGAGGATTGTGTTTATCTAAGTTGAATATGATGATGAGCATGATGAGTGGTGCTCGGTAGGTTAGCTCCGGGTACCCGTCATGGCCCTCTAGCTGGGTCATGACATAACCCTCCTTGCGCAAAGTAGCCACTTGCACTAATAGCCCTTTGCGCAAATAGCTCTCCAAGATATCTTCCAAGTCTTGCGGGCAACGACCTCGAGCTCTAAATCTCCCAAATCTTGTAGGATTCCACCTCTATAAAGCTTGCAGAGACTTGGCCCTCATCATGGATCCTTATCAAGTGTGTAGTGTGGAAATACACACTTAAGGCCTTTTGAAACGCTCCAAATATGGTGAATAAGCTCTAATGAAGATCATAGACTCCAAGTTGAGTTCCACCACGAATCATAGGCTCTATAAATGCACTCGAGCCGATGAGAATCATATCAATAGCTTAGATCTCCCCCAAATGATTTCTTATACAAAAACCATAAGCATTCCTACTACGATTGCCTCTTGATGCACCATCAGTGTTACAAATAACCCACCCAGCTGGTGGGAATTTCCAAATCACTTTTCTAACTTTCAGCTTAAGCTTACACTTGTCCAACCTTTAAATCATCTCTACCCACCTATTTTGTATTTATGCAATGGATGGATTTCTGAATTGCACCAATCTCTGAATTGTTTCATATATTTGAAAAATACATCTACCCAAAAACCTATTTTCTCCATGTTTTATAGCATTCCTCATCTTCTATACCTCCCACACAATTACAGTAGAAACCACTTGATAAATTGGTTTAAGTCTATCTGTGACAAGTGCTTGCCACAATTTATCATGATTTGCTATAATTGTAGTTCTTCAATATTAATATCTACAAAAGAAGAAAAATAGGACCAAGTCCTGTTAACAGAATATGATGTGACAAATAAATGATGGATTGTCTCCTCCATAAGATTTGACCAACGCCAACATTTAGATACTATATTAAACTTCATCCTCCTAGTTCATCATCCAAAGACAACTTGTACTTCCAACAATCCATATGAAGAAGGATATTTTGATGGGCAAGCTTTAATCCGCATGTACTTATACACTTTCTGCTTCTGCCATCTGAATCTCAAATATTCCCAAGCAGGCTTGTTACACCTTGGAAAACTTCACGTCGTTTGCATTGTAAGTAAACTAACATAAGCCCAGAGTGGACATGAAGCCTTACAAAGTTAAGGAAGATATCTAACGATTTTAAGTATGTACCTTAAGGTTTCAGAGTTAAATAAATCGGCGGAAGCAAGTTCGTTGAAGGTTAGAATTTGTGTCATGTTTTTGAAGGATTTTGCATCATTCGTGCTATACATTGTTTAGAATTAGCTTGAGAGGGAGTTATAGGTCTTATTATATGGTTTATGAGAGGTTGCATAAGTTTTAGGAAGTTATCATAAGGATTGGAGGACAAACGAATCGAAAAGAACGCATTTTCGCGAAAAGTGAGGATTTTGGGCAGTTTGCGATTGCAAGTTGAGCTTGTTGTGCAGCAAACTGGTGGCAAACTCCCATATTTCAGGCAGATGACTGCCCAAAACCACCCCAAGGTGTGGAAGAGAGTTGTGACCGCAAGTTACAACTTGCTGGGTCGTATCTTTGCCGCAAGTAGAGACTGAGGAGCAGTTTTAAACACTTTTTAAGCCCCAAAAAGGTCCTATTTATATACTTTCCACACTTGTCTCTCTACATTATAAGAGTATTCTTGAAGGTTCTCTATCATTCCAAAACATTCCATACCATCACAAGAGAAGATCAAACTCCAAAACCCTAAGCTAATTTATGGAAAATGATTGTTCTTGGATCTACCTAATGTTGTGATGATTCTGTCTTGGAAGAAGTTGAGTGAGGTGAAGTTCTTCTAGTATAAGGTATGTTCCTAATCTTATTTCTTATGACTTAGTTTATTTGAAGGCTTAGCAAGTCTTTAAAAAAGAAGAGAATCATAGTAGAGAAGTCACCAGGTATTAAGTTGAAGTTGATGGCTATGGGTTGATTTTGAAAGGGAGTTTTCGATTGATTTAAGTTTATTTTGAATATAATTTCTTGAATATGGTATTGTTGGCATTTTTATTATTGTTTGGGAGTTGTTTAAGATTTTGGTGGAAGTAGATGAAATAGGGGAAATGCTGCCCAATTTTCGCTAGCTCACTAATTACTCTAGTTTGACCTTATGAGAGTTTTCAAGGCTTAACTCTAGTATGTATCATCTTGAATGTAGATTTATAAGCTTGGGAGTATAAGAGTTAAGTAGTTAAGGAGACGACAAGGTATGTAAGGCTATCCCTCTCTTTCTTATGGCATGATCTCATTGATACAACCCATACGAATGATTCCCATATTGACTCCATTCCTAGAAATGCTAGAAGCTTATGTTCTTGATTCTCTTATGATATTATTGATCCTTGTCTCATGATTATTGATTGTTGATCTTATTTATTGGTATTGATCTCATCTTACGATTATTGTTCCTTCAACGTGAGATATGTTCATGATGATAGTTCCATAGTGACAATCGGAGGTTTACCGACCTTACGTCACTCCGCTAGAATTATAGCTTTTATTTGGGCTCTCATGCATGCTTTATATATATGTACGTATTTTCTCATACAGAGCAGCGCTATAGTCGGCCGGGCAAGTACATAGATGTGCACACCACTGCAGTAGGCAGATTATGATATTAACCCGGACGAGGGATGTCCCGGTCGCGGGATGCCCCGGTCGCAGGATGATGGTGATATTATGATAACACCGAGCCTATATGGGCAGGTACGGTAATATATAAATATGTATGAAAATGTTTTTTTATTTTTAAAAAAATGAGCATGCATGGCATCTGCCTTAAGGAGCATTCAGAGGTACAGGTTGATCTCCTTTATCTTATGTTATCTTTATACTTTCATTATGTTGTTACTATATGCCTTACATACTCGGTACATTATTCGTACTGATGTCCTTTTGTTTGCGGACACTGCGTTCATGCCCACAGGTAGATAGGGAGACGGACCCCGGACCCTAGGTCAGCTTGATCAACGATTGTACGGGGAGCAGGCTCCAAAACACATTCGAGAGGCTAGCGGTTCAGCTGGTACTATTCTTTTGTGTATATATATGGGTATGGCAGGGTCTTGTTCCGTCCTTATGATGTTATGCATTCCATGTAGAGGCTTGTAGACAGATGTGTACAGTTAGATATTCTATGACCTTTTCAGTGCACATTTTGTTATATCATTTTGGTAGCCTTGTCGGCTTGTATATATATGGGCATAGTTTGATGGCGAATATATATATAAGTGCACATACCTCTTGGACTCGTGTCCCTTACAAATTGTGATATCTATGAGGTAGCTTTACGACCCACTTAGATATGATTATGAGATGTATGTCATGAGGTGCTCCTAGGTTAGCTCAGGGTGCCTGTCATGACCCTCCAGTTGGGTCATGACAAGGCTTCACTGTAAACTCCGCCCCAGTCTCCAAAAGCCACCAAGGCTTGTCCATTTCTTCATCACGCTTAGGAAGTTAACAAGAAAGTTAGTAGCAAACATTACAGGGAATAAATATCAATACAGAGCTGAAAAATATATAACAACTCGACTTGGGATTTCTAGCCCAAATTTAACTACTACTAGGATCTACTGCACTGACATCGCTGGGCTGCAAGCCCAACCTCCTATTTATGTTCATCTGACAGGGGGTTGGATTTGATGAGAAAAAACTATGTTGGGCTTAGCCCAACACCAAATGCAAGAGATTGAAGTCCGTGTGGACCTGGTTCATGCATACAAGAAAAGGAAAGAGAAAGGATCAATGAAAAGGGAATAAACTATCGTTAAGCCAACACTCAAATAGCATTCTATAAGTCCTAGTTCGTGCATTAAATATTAAAGTAAATCACTGATTTTGAAAGCTTAAACTCATGTATCAATTTCAGACAAACAGATAACTCTCTTCAGTCTGTTAAGGAAGGGGGAAGAGTTTCATAATGAAACTCAAGTAAGATTCAATGGTGATAGCTAACTGATGCTGATAGTTTTAAATTAACATTCAAAACTCCAGATTTAATTTCCCAAAAAATTCAAAAAAAAAAAAAAGTCAAATAAACTAAAACAGATTTATTCACGCTTTGAAGTTAAATGCTTTCAAAAACTTAACCAAACTAAAGTTTAAACAGAACATACAATGAATTAAAGGGACAAAACTAAGTAAGATAAACAAAATAAGTTGTTCCCCAATATCTAAATAAAGAATGAGTTAGTCAGTCATAGTGTTAGCAAATCTTCTAAAGCACAACTGCATTTTAAATACCAAACGAAGCACTAATTTGAAAAAGTAATAAAACCCAAAAATTCAAAAGACAGCAAAAGGAATTGTCAAAACAATAGTCGAAAGAAGAAGATGAAGAATAGATCACATACACTAAAGTGCTGATGATAAGTTCTTTCAACATCTTTTTTTTTTTTTTTTTTTAAATGTCTAGCAATAGGAGAAAGAAAAAAAAAGAAAAAAAAGATCACATACACTGAATTATTGGTGACGAGTTCTTCCAACATCTTTCTTCAAAATGCCAAAATATAAAACAACACAAACACTCAACCATTAGCATTGATCTGAAAAATACCCCATAAAAATTGAATCTTGAACAAACGTTATCTATTCTCATTTAGATATCGATAAAATTCTTTTTCCTAATATAATAGAAAAAATTAATAATCTTAATCTTTTCCAAATTGAAATAGGGTAAGCATTTGATAATATAATCCTTAGTTTTAAAGTTAAAATAAAAAAAGGTCAACAATAATTTCATCAACGATATTTTAAAGATATTTTGTGATTTGAAGCAATGTAATATATTCGTGTTTTATGGTATTAAGATTGTTGTAACTTTAAAAGGGATTATATTAGCAAATGCTTATCCGGCTTCAATTCGGAAAAGATTAAGAAACAAAATATTTCCTATTTTACTAGGAAAAATAATTTTATTGTTATCTAAATGAAAATTAATGATGGGGTTTATATATATATATATATATATATATATATATATATATATATATATATATATATATATATATATATATATATATATTGTCAGATAAAGAAGTATATGGTGTTATTCTATTTTAATTGATCAAACCATATTAAGACCAAAAAAATATTACTTCCCACTTTTTTATTAGTTAAACACATTTAAAAAAAATATATGTTTATTAGGAAATGATACTTTTGACCCAATTAAGTAATAATAAGGGCATTGTTGAACCAAAGTATTAAGAGAGGATATTTTTATTCAATTTGACATAGTTTAAGGGTATTTTTAATCTTTTGTGTATAGAATAAATGAAAATATAATGTTTGTGTTTTGTTGTGTACAAATACAATAGAGTGAGAATTTCGGGCGTGAGGGTTAGGGCGACGAGGAGCGTCGCTTTGCCGTGGCCGATAAATCCATTATCAGCGGTAACTTTTTCCTTTTGATTACACAACAGCTTCCACTAAGCATATCTTTTGTTTTTTCCTCAAGTTTATACCTCTTTAGTCTTTTCACTTTTTTTTTTCTATATCTTATGCTACATTTCCATTTAATTGCTGTCAATACAGTGAATTTATATGTCCGGTTCACCTGGTTGATTGGTTGATCGTAGTTCTAACTATTACTGTAGATTCTTACTACTAATGTTTTGTTTTGATGTTCCATGGAAGTGATTTATACATTTTGCACAAAGTGAAAGCAAAATTCCTTGTCTACTAAAAGGAATTGAGAGTGGTGGGTGGGTGGGTGGTGTAGAGGTGGGTAAGCGTTGGGGTGAATATGAGGTGCGTTCAAACTTCAAAGGGTGGCGGTGGCACATGTTGATTTTTTCTGTTAGCGGGACGACAAAATTTGCTTTTGTCATTCATAGGGGAAAAATTCTGGTGTCACAGACCATTGTTACATGCATAGACTGTTCGTGTTCTTCCTCACTTCTTATCTTTTTACTTGCTTCCCATCATTGTTTTTAGTTGTATGGAGAATGACTCTCAAAATGCACATAATATTAAAGATATAGAACAGTTTCTTGAATCTGGGAAGAAGAAGTCTCCATTTGGTTTCAATTGGTTTGACATACACACCTCGGTGCATTCAGAGGTAGAGGTAGGCAGTAGAAGAACTGGGGGAGGTGATTAGACAGGACATGACACAGCTTCGGCTTACTACGGACATGACCCTAGATAGGAAGGTATTGAGGCCGAGGATTAAGGTATAAGTTTAGTAGGTAGCCAAGTGTGTTGCTTTTTAGGTGGGAGAGGCCGGGGTCTAAGTTAGTAATTGAGTAGTTTCTTATTCTTCATTGTGTATTACTATCTGTCTATGTTACTCGGACTCTTCATTTGCGGTGTTGCACCGGTGTCGACACGACATGGGTGTGGGTGTGGGTGTGGGATCCGTACCCGATCTGGTCAACCGATTTTGGATACTTTGACCAAAATCGACGTAGAAATTCTGGACATATTCAATGATTTCTTTAATCAAAACTAAAGCTAAGGTGAAATTGAAGAAAATGGAATACCTTGTATTTAAAAATTTCTATGTCACTCTGTTTCCTTTTATCTCCTTTTGGGATTCTCCCCTTTGATCAATATTTTTTCCTCAAGTTTTCCACATAATATTCCATAATTTATATTTAATAACTCTATTTTTAGATATTTGATTTTTTTTAGCCGAATCCCCGCACCCGTATCCATAACTGGATTCGTATCCCCGAATCTTAAAATTTAGATCATGAAGGATCCGCACCCGTATCGGACACCCGCACCCGAGTCCGTGTAACTTAGCTATCTGTTTAAGTTGCGCGGACTCTTCGTTTTTTATGCCGCACCTGTCTCGACATGGGACCGGTGCGGGTGCGGGTGCGGGGATACATCTCGGATACGGTCAACCAACTTCGGATACGTTGACCAGAGTCCATGGACAAATTTGAGGGGAAAATTGAGATTTTGATTTCTCAAAATGAAAGATGAAACAGATTTAAGACATGGGAAATGACATGCCTTCAATATTATAGTCCTTTTGTCTCATATTCGTCGCTTTATGTTTCAGGCCGAACAGAGAAAAATCAAGAATTCAAGGGGTCGTGTTCTTTATAGCTCTATTTTTATGATTTTAAATTTTCTTAGCCAAATCCCTGCACCCGTATCCATACCTGGATCCACACCCTGAATTTAAAAATTTAGATTTTGCCGAATCCGACACTCGGATCCGTACTTGTACCGCGGATACCATCACCCGAGCCCGAGCAACTTAGCTATCTGTTGCTTCATTTACTTTGTATCTTGCTATTTTGCTATCATATTCTTTTTCTTTCAACCCTGCTTCGAATTCTTTTTCTTTTGAGACGAGAGTCAATTGGAAACGGTCTTGCTACCCCACAAAGGTAGGGGTAAGGTCTTCTTACATCCTACCCTCCCCAAATCCCACTTGTGGAATTACACTGGGTATGTTGTTGTTGGTGCATGCAGATGTAGTTTCATGTATAAATTAACTTATATGAACTTTCAACTCACTCCGTGTCATTATTCTCATATAAGGATTTTCATGACCACTTTTAATTTCCATATCATAAAAATCCTTATTATTGCTGTTTACTGTTAGGGGATACCATGGTTCAGGATCTTTCTGCTGTCAGTTTTCACATAAGAATTAGATATCTCCAATGTTACGTTGCGAGGATTAATCAATTGGACTGGACGGTGATTTGTATACAGTGAGAGAACGCCTTTTGTAGTTGAGTTCCTTTTGAGATGAGTAGGCAGTACCACTAGAACAGAGGTGCAACATGGCAATCCTGCTCTTTAACTAGAATTTTCTTTTGATTACATTGTGGCCCAAATGGATATGATAAGCACACTCATTAATGTGCAAATAGAAGACTTGTGTTTTAGTGCTTCCAGAATAAGTCGAACTACTTCTTTCCTTTTGCATTTGAATATTTGATTCAGTCTTCAGATCATTTTCTAGGAAATGATCCTGAAACAATTATGAAGTTGCTTTTATTGTTTCCGGACTTCTGAATAAGGAAAAATAAGAGTGCTTTCCCTTGCCAAACGAGCCTAAGGAAACTAAAGTGCCAAATGAGCTATAAAGGTGGTCTCAAACTAGAATGGAACGAGGTGAAAAACTACATGAAGATCCTTGATATGAGTAATTGCAGTTGATTATGAACCAGCATTGGACCTGTTATTGACTTCTTCCTTCCAGCATATCCTAGTTTTTGTTTTTTTTTCAAATTCTGTTCATTCAGTCCCCGTCAATATTAAAGACATCTTTCGTTGTGGGTGACGTAGGTATTGTTGTTGCGGCCAGTAAGATCTACTAAAATGTGTTTACTTCTTTTTAGTTAGTTTGGATGATGAAGTTTTATTCAATATACATATCGGTCTAGTTGTTGATTTGTATGTTATTCTGCAAGTTTGAAATTTAACCCTTTTGAATTGGATGTTGGCCTGGGCGTTTAGCCGAGCTAGCCAAACCCAACCGAGCCAGAGCTCAACCGAGCTTTTAACAAAACCTAATCGAGCTGAGCCTGAGCTCGAGCCAAGCCTGAATAGGCTTTTTAATGTTTAGTTTCACGTTGTGCTACATCAATAGGAAAAAATTAAATCATAATAAATTGATTGATTAAAATAAGCATTACGCTTAAATTGGTGATTGCATTCAAGTGTGATTGAAAAATGTACATTATTAGTTAAGATTAGAACTCAAATGATGTTAACTTAATATTAAAATGTAGAATAGAGCTTTTGGAAAAAAAAATAATTAAAAATAAAGCAACTATAAATTCAAAAAATTTGGACAATATTAAATTTCTTTAATTCCTTTCATTTAAATTTTAAATGTTAATTACATTTTGTGCCACCGATATGAGCTGAGCCTGCTCTACCAAGCTCGAGCTTCAATCCAGTTTATCCGAGCCAAGCCAAAGTTTGACCGAAACTGAGCTGAGCTAAAATACAGGCTAGGCGAGCCCTGAGCCGGCTTGGCTCGTTGCCCAGGCAATTGATATGATACTTGACATTACTGTGGTACACATGCAAAGCATAATTTGCCTTACTGTTGCATATATTCCATACCTAATGGTTGTAGCTTTATCCGAGGAATTTGTTTATATGTTGGTTATTAATAGGTTCCCACTTAAAATGCTGTCCATGACACTACAGATGGATTCCGAAGCTAATGAAATGCAACAGAAACAAGAACGCTTGAGAACAAGATGGACACCCTCCCTGGACATGGTTTTTGCTGACCTTGTTGTTGAGCAGATTAAGCTGGGGAACCGGCCGAACAATGTCTTTGATAAGAAAACTTGGAATTATATACGTGATGAATTTAATAGACAGACAAATCTTCATTTCAATAACAACCAACTAAGAAAGCACCTTGATGTGTTGCGCACTCGTTACTACAACCTTAAATCTGCTTCTGATCAAAATGATGCTTTGGATGAATCTTGCTACATTGGTTTTGACCTATGGGAAGACATTGGGGTATTTCTCAGTCTCTCCTCTTCTATATATGCTAGTATTTTCAATTAATTTTCCTAACAGATTCATGGAAAACAGGCTCAGCCTAAGCCTGAATCAAGCAAAACCAAGGAGTGCCCTATCTATGAGCAGCTGTGCACAATATTTGCTGACTCGGGTGCTGATGGGAAGTACGCCCAATCAAGTCACTATGCAGGGCTGGACAAATCTGCCGGGATAGATACCTCATTTAAAGAAAATGGCAACTTGGCTTCTGTAAATCCTTCATCATCAACACCTTTACACAGTGCTTCTACTTCACAACAAACTGCAAGGACTGTAGCTGGTAAAAAGAGAAAGTGTCCATCAGAGATGGTTCCTGCTGCAGGCCAGAACTGCGAGGATAAAGAGATAATTGATGCTATGGCAGAAGCGATGCGGGAGATGATTGCTGCTTCAAAGTTTCAGACAGTTGCAATGCCTCAAGTTGATGGAAGCTTTACAGTCCGTAAATGTATCAAAGCTTTGGATGAGATAGAAGGCGTTCCGGACAATCTTTACTATGCAGCTTTGGATTTATTCGACAATCCCAGTCTAAGGGAGATGTTCATTTGTCTTAACAGCAGCAGGATACGGCTGACATGGTTGCAGGGGAAATGTGCTAATCTTGCTTCATTGTTCCCCCCCGGTTTACAAGTTTAGTGGTAGATACCCATTTTATATAATGAAAATTTTATTGGAAAATGGATATATAAGTTCCTATGGCCTGCTTGTAGTTGCCAGCATGGGACAGGTAAATACATTATAGTTAGGTAGCAGCATACATTTGGAGTTGTGTCAAGGGATTGGTGGTACTGGCTACGGAAACTAAGGCTTTACATGTTCGTAATGCCACTGGGCAGATTAGGCATTCCATTTTCTCTTGCAAAGAATGTTTTGAATGGAAGCTTTTTGTACTTATCAATGATATGTTGCCAACTACATCTCATTTGGATCATACGAAGGGGACATGTTTTAAACTTCTACTGTTTGTAACAAAGATCTAATTCTTCTCAATTTTGTCCTCGTTGTTATGGCAGTGGTATTGCAAACATTCCTCATTAAGAAAGTAAACTGTAGGAAACTCATTTTAGAATGTCTTATCTGATCAACGCCTTAAGGGTAATAAAGGTTCATGCTCATAAATGATTTTGCCTGCGCCGGGGAAGAAGAGAGTAGCAGATGCAGAAATCAGAAAATTGCAATAGAAGCTTGAAGCATAAAATGTGTAAAGACACGTGGACAGTGTTATGCTTGGCGAATTACCTAGAAGTCATGTAAGGAATAAGGATATGGAGTGTATAGAGAAAATGACGATCACACCTTGCTACTAAAACCCAACCAAGATGACTGACAGAAGAAAGCCATATTACTCCATTTCTTTCTACCTTGGTGCAATGATCACATTTGAATGCTTATGTTAATTTGTAACTACAATACTCATTAATCAACACGCAAATTATGTTCTATAAAGTAGTGTCAAAAGAAGTTTAGCATTTCCTGCAGATCATTGTCTAATACTTCTTTTTCCCATTATGAATTTTAATTATTACAGAGAAGTAGGGCCACTAGAAAGCATTTGTATGAGTTCATGAATAACCAGAAGCATCCCCGGTTATATCTTATTTAGAAACAGGCATTACTGCTACTTATCATCTTCTTCCTTGTGAAAAGTTTCATGCTTTAAACAGTGTCCCGCCTTATACAATTGCAGGAGTGTGCACCATAGGGACATTTTAACTTTGTATTATGGTGCATGTCAACAAGTACTCCAATTTGAAGTAAACATGTCTGATGTTGTCCCAGGCAGGCTTCGGACGTTAACTTCAAGAGGCAGCATCCGATATTCGATATTTAGCTCCCGGAAAATATTGATCATTCCATCAATCAATGAGGATCTTCTAGTCCATCTCTGCACCATGTCTTGATAGTTCATTTTGTGCCGTGGCCAAACTGTCATTATTAATCTGTTCATATCTTGTACATCCTTTACAACAATTACTGGCTTAGAGTACCAATACTTATGCTCACTCTCTATATACCTGTTTCATAAAACAGTAGCCAAAGAAACAATGAGTCAGATACCATATTGCTCAGTCCTTCAGCCAATGGGTTTACAGCTTTATATACGTGCCAATTTTATATCTAAACGCAGTGGATTCTGTCAAACCGCTACATCTAGTCTAGATCCACCACTGCCTTGAAGCTACAGAGACAGTAGCAAAACACATATGAACTTTATCCACATACCTCTTTATCTTTTCCTTCATAGCGTCAATCTTTTCCCAGGGAGTAGAAATATGCAGAGAGAATTCAATTTGATCAACCATATCATCACTACGGTTATAGTTACCTATGGCTTTTGTAGCTAGAATGTAGTTAGGATATGTAACCTTTTGAAAGTCGTATCTCTCGAATACAGTTGTTAGAATATTCACCTCCTCCACAACCATCTGTATTTAGACAAAATAATCAAGGAGGTAAGCTAGGTATAAATTTAGATCTCAAATGTACACAAAATGATGTGAGGCAATAAAGATGACGCTTGCCTGCACTCCATCTACTTCACAACGATCACCCACGTCAAATGGGTGCATTATAAACAGAAATATGATCGCCTCAAATACTGTCCTGCAGGTGTTTCCAAAGATGAATCCCATCACGAGCAGCTGGGAGCTCACAAGCACGAGAAGATGACCTATTTGAATCTCAAATAGGAAAAGCCAGAGGATCAATATGAGCAGGGTCACAAGAACGTTCATCAAACGATGGAGTTCCTCCACTGCAGTTTTTGCATCATTTAGAGACAATAGAATATATCTCCTTTCCTTGAAAGCCTCAACCTTAAAATGGAAAGCATCGAGGATCAATCCAACAACTCTAATGTAAAACTAATAGGGAGATTCTGGTTGAGTAAAATGATATTTTTTTTTCATTTGCTTCAGAAAACTAGAACTCACCATCCAGTTGATGAAAGATTGTTGATTGATACTTGCTTCTTCTTCTATTCCTTCAAAGAGATCAATGCTCTTCAAGGCTTTTTCTTGTGCCACAAAGCATTTTAGATCGTCCAGTCGAATACTCCTTTTTGGCATGGAAAGTTCAGTGAGAAAAACAAGATGAAGTCTTAACAGCTAAACATAAATTTTACCATAGAAGGAGCACATTAAGAGCCTGGACAATTTGCAGCCCTATCTGGTTCAAGTAAGCATTTTTCTTACTCATTTATTTATCTTTCGTACATGTCTCTCACTGCATATGTTCTAAGACAAAGTAAATGTATATTTACATGCACAATTATTCGTCATCACCACTGTGTCTTACTTCATGTTCAATTAAGATGGTGGACCATGGACGGAGGAGGGGCCACAGAAGGCTTGCTCCGGTTTACACCATCAGGATTGAAAGGTATGTTGGAGTACAAAAAGCTTAAGCATTCTAGTACTTGTGTAAAACGTTAATCCGTGTATCCAGGTCTAGTTAACAACCTAGGAAGAGAGATATGCATGCATGTAGATATGTAATCATACAAATTTAAACTTACTCAGATCCCTTAGCGACTTTCTTGAATATCTTCCGAGCTAGCTTTTTGGCATAGCTACAAGATGATTCCTCATCCTCTTCATCACTTAAATCAGGTAAGTCTTCGTCCATAGTTGAAAGAGTGGGGATGAGCCTTCCTTGAACTAGCCTCTTAACACTCTTCTTTCCCAAGTTAGACATATAGCTCCTACTCCATTCATGTAAACAATTACTTGACTGTTTCTTCTTTCTTGCAAATCCCCAGGGGAAGTAACTAGTAGTCTTGGCCTTTTCAGACACACTACTATTTCCACCTATTAGGGAGTCGGATAGGCTTTTTATCACATACTGCTTGATGAGATAGTCTGTGATTCTTTTAAAAAACTTCTTATTGTGAAAGGATGAAGCAAGGATCTTAACAATAATTACCTTGATGAACCAGATCAAGGAAGCCACCAAGATGCAGAGCAGACTTTTCGTTAGATATCGTAATACTTTGCTTTCCCTCTCGTAAACCATCTTCTCCACTACCAAGAAATGCCAAGCAATCACAATTAGAACTACCCACATGCAATTCTGAAAAGCCTTTTTGAGTCCATACACAAAGTAAAGAACCCTCAGCTTCTGTAAAAAACCACGTTCGATACAGAAAACTAAAACTCGTACTGCCCAACCGCAGAGTAAATGGCCAGATATGATCACTGATAAGAAGATTTCCCACTTCCACAATGGAAGATCCCATAGTGTTAGTTTTTCCAGTTTAGAAACTGAGAAGGTACAGGCTAATGCCACCAGATCCAACATGAGACTCACCAATTGCAAAACTGTCCACAAATTTAACTTGTTAGATATGGATTCCTCAACAATTTCTTCATGTATGAACCAGTCTTCATCTTTCACTTTGTTGCTAACTTCATCCCACACTGTGTCTTCAAGCCTGGACTTCTTACGTTTAACGAGCAGCTGTGAGTTTCGTCGAGAAGTCCCTTTCCTACTGACCTCTAACATATCTGCACCAATTTCAACAACCATTTCATCGACGCTTGCACCAGCTGGCTCTTTCATTTCAAATATGGAAACGAGTGAGCGTTCATATGTGCTTTAAAATGCAGTACTGAAAAAGAATCTCATCAGGTGACCTGAAAGGCATCTTTTGACCTAAAACACCTGGAATAAAGAACCGCCACTTAAAGGAATTCTTTCTTCTTTTTTCCCCTAAAACGTCATGAGTGAAATGGAAATTTATTTTTGAACAGATACTTGTCTTGATGACGTTCATATCCATTTTCATCGAACGTCAGTGGTTGCCTGGGATGCAGACTTGCAGTTGCTAAAGAATAGAACCAGGCAGAAGAAATATCATCAGATTCTGCAGCTAGAAATCTCTGTCTTGGGTCTTGTGGTGTGAATAGGAATTTATGCAAGGTATGTCCCACATTGGAGAAAAGATAAGAATTTGTTGGGTTTATATAAAAAGACACTTTTACGCTAACTTAAAGGTAGAGTTGGGAAGAAGCAAGCCCTCGCGCTGTTGTCATTGTCGGCTTCAAATCAATAATTTTTTTTTTATTTTTTTTATGTGTAACTTTTTCATAAAGGAAATCATTATATGAACCTATAATAACTTTAATTCACGAATCCGAACTTGTTTAGTCATATCTTGAACTTTGGTCAACTCTTAATTTTTTAAACTTCAAGTTTTAGTTATAACGTTCTGAAGCGCACTCGAGAACCCGTGCCACCCTTACCCGCAAGTCATAAAACACCCCATGAACCTACCAGAAATCTCAAAATAGAGAAGAAGGGGTCCTAACAGTCAAAACGACCTAACGGGTCGTTGCATTGTTTTGTTGTCTCAATTACGTCCAGAAATCAAGAATAAATAAAGAAAAGATAATATTTAGTACACTAGAGTTACTGTTGAAGATGATACTAAAAAAAAAGGATGGTGCATATATTCACAATTCCCATCTCACTTATGTGGAGTGAGGTGCGGAGAGAATATATGTTGATTCCACCAGATAAACATCATAGATTCTATCCCAGTTCAACGATCATTTTTTCTCTAACTATAGCTTTCAGGTGATTCTACATGCCTAACTACGGAAGAATTATATGCTAAAAGTCGAGGATATTATTTTAGAAATCTAAAGAAGTTGGAAAAATAACACGAGAAAAACATGAGTGAATTAATAATAAAATCAACAAATCCAACAGCAAACCATCAAGAATTGGGATTGCGGGTATTTATAGCTTAAACATGTATCCTGAAAAGGGTAGATATATATTCAAGTTAGCAGGTGTTGGACATGTACTAACTTAAAATCTTTATCCAAACCATATAAGTTACTTACCTTTGGCATAAATTACATGAAAAATTTAAAGATTTTTTTTTCAAGTCGCGGGTGGCCCATGTGGACCGACCCGTTTAGACGAGATAGAGGTGAGAGAAGTTACAAAAGGATAAGGGAAGTTACCACATATGGTTAATAAAAGCAGTTTATATGAAAACCACTACTCCCTCTTTTATCCGGATGAAACGAACGTTTTCTTTCTCCGTCTGTGAACTATAGATAAGCAGGGGTAGTTGATTCACTGTTTTGTTCTTAGGATTGATCAAGCCAAAAAAAAATTAAATTACTTCACAACATCTTTATCAGAAAAAGTAATTCAACACAATTTGTAACTAATGAATTAATGTTGAAAAACGATGAAAGTATACAAACAAGGATACACTCAGTCATGCATGCTTGGTGTTATTGTTTAGTTTGTTTTCCAAGACGTTCAAGAGACTATATGCAGAAGATTGAATAAACAAGATACAACCTGTAGTTAGCATGACATGCAACTTTAAAAAAAAAAAAATTGCTTATAATATTTTGCCACTTGGAACACTTCTATTGATTATGTACCATTGGTGTTTGTTCTTTCAAACAGAGGAATAATGCCCGCATTGCACGACTCAAGAGTTCTTTTACATGGCTACAGAAAAAGGTAAACTTGCACAACAGGGTTTAGAGTAGAACCTTGAATGTTGTTAAAGAAAATAAAGCTGCACTGGCAGAGGATTTCTTTACTATATTATCACGTTGTGTTCGGTACATACAAAAAAATTTATCCTAAACACATTTGTATATAATCTAGACAAATATTATGAGAGGTTGGGATGGTGGGGATTGATGCTACGGGGGCGAGAGTGAAGATGAGGTGTGTTGGAGGTTGGGGAGGACATGTGGAATGCCTCTTGTGGAACTTGTTTTCCCTACTTCCACTAATAAAGTCATTTCTCATCTTTAATTCCCGCCGAGATAAAACGGATGGTTAATGGAAAAACCAATTCAGAAAAAACAGATGGTCAACCAAACCATCCAATCGAATAAAAAAGAGGTACAAAGTGAATAGCATTAATAGGTAATTGGCTACATCAATGCAAAATTCTAGGCTTGCCCAAATAGTACATTCTTCACCATGTAAATGAAGGGAGCACATATGTAGGATAGGCATTGTTTTTCAAGGCAAGAGCGTGTACAGAATTATCATCTGCGACCTCTCCAAATTTGTTAAGTCCAAGTTCAGTAGCATGGATTCCACCAGTAATAAATGCTGATGCAATTCCAGCTGCATTTGCACCTTTGATATCATGGTGGAGGGAGTCCCCTATGGCAACACAATCGGAGGCATCCGCAGCAGCCATTTCCATAGCTGAATTGTATATTATCTGCAACAAGGAGTCATAAGAATGTTCAATGATGTTCAGAAGAAGATTTTCATTGTGACATTAAAGATCAGACAGCCAAATGATCATATACATCAGCATAAGAACTGCTTTCATGTTATTCCACCAATTCAAGGAAAATCAGGTTAAGATCATAGGACCTTATTAAAAAGAATGATCAATTTTAAGATCATAGATTGACAAGATGAAGAACCATAAATCTTACAGCCACCACCAGTAAATAGGTTCACAAGAAATGACAATTTGTAAAACCTTAGAAACAAAGAAGAAATGCAACTTGATGAACTGGTCTTATATTGCTTTCATTTTCCTACGTCTTGCGCTCATTTCCTTTACTAAAAAAGTTTTTCTATGAATTCTCTCACTCGATTTCTAAACTTATAGAACAGATAAACACAGCAAGTATCTTAGAAGAAAATAGGAAAGCATATATTGGTCACAGTTCACCTTATCAGGTTTACCCATCCATTTTACTTCACCGCCAAGTTTTTCATATGTGGCTGCCAATGTTCCTGAAAATAAATCCAAGAGAAGGATCTCAGTCTTGAATCTAGAGTTGGAGAAAGACAAGGTACAAGGTGGCAGGCCATAATGTATTTAAAAGAAATGCATGAAATCAGTCGGTGTTAGAGTTAGCGGAACATTAAGAAACAAGCTAACAGTTTAATAGAAAAACTGAATGCTAACATCAATTTTGAATGCCTTTTGTTATCAAGACATGTGCCCTCTAGTATAAAGTAACTCAACCGTCTAAAGCATGATCCTTACCAGGCATAACACGCAGAGCCCTAGCTTCAACAGTTACAAAATCAGGATTTGCTACTACCATGGGAATTTTCTTAGCAGCACACTGCTCCAGTATCTTCCCAAGGTCATCAAGATTCATGGGAAGTGCAGCACCAGATGAAAGCCCCAAGGCTTCAGTTCCGTGAGCCAAAATAAAATCGGCTTCCTGAACCTTTTCTACAACTTCTAGTCCGAGACCCTAAAGTAAAAAGAGGAGTGCCACTTAGTTGAAAAAGACAACATTCAAACAGGAGAGAGCGATGTAAAACTCTTCAACCTCTTGGATATTATTCTAAGGAACTCACAAAGCTTTATATACCTGAAGAGATATAGCACCCCTGTCACTCCAAGTCATGTGGATACATGATCTTCCTAGGGAGGCAAACCAAGCATCATCTCTCCTGCCCATAATCAAATGTAAAGAAACACAATCACTTACATAGATGGGAAAAACATACCTTGTAAATTTCACATTCCAAAATCTTAGTTGTTTGAAGTTATATTTATAAAGATCAACAGAAAGCAAAGAGATTCTCGTAAAAGATATCTACATGCAGCAGATATGCTATTAAAAAACTCCCAAAATGATGATCAATAGAAAGTAAAGAAATTATCACACAGAAATTTACAGGCAGGCGTCTTATGCTACTGAATAAATCCCAAATTGAATCAGTTGTCCAGTATCTACTTAAAAGTAAGAATATGGTAACCTTTGAAGATACTGATGTGTTAATTCCCCACTGGTGATGGCACCAATAAAGAGTGATGGATCAAATCCAAGGCTCCTCAATTTTTCCAGGGTTATAGATGCTCTTCTCGATGAATTACTAATGATTACCATCTTTGCACCAGAAGTTGCCAACTTTTCCACTGCTTAACATCATCAGTTACCCACTAAGGAAAAACTAAAACGGTAAGGAACAACTGAAAGTATATATAGACAAGATTACCAAAATTTCAAATGTTAAAACGTACATGTCGAAATGGCACCAGGATAAGGTTGTTTCCCATCATGAAGCACGCCAAACTGATCCAGAAACCATGCCTGAAGACAAGTTACAGTAGAATCTTTAGAAAGATACAATGAAAGAGTTCTTGAACTGCTCAATTACAACATTAAAACCTTAGAAATGTGCAGATGCATCTCATGTATAACACGATTAAAGACCAACCACCTTACTTGCAGCTCCAATGAGCATCTCTACAACCCAATATCCTCTGTTCATCTCATTTAGAGGAAATACAGTAAAAACATTTAAGTAGTACAATTATTTAACTGATACTGCAGTATGTCATGTGTTTGGTATAGACTAAAATATTTTCGTTGATGATTAATCAAAATGCTTCTAAATAAAAACATTTTATAGAAAACCAGGGAAAATGACTTACGTCATTGACTTTTTAGCTATTGATTTTCAATCAAAATATTAACATTATTAGCAACCTTCAATACTCAAATATCACCAAGAAACCACCCTTGTCCCCAAATCTCTACATCCTACTATTAGTATAAGTAGGCGTTAGTGTACTTACGAGGTCCCTATATGTATAGAGGATTGGACCTCTTTTCTTGAGAACCATATTTTGATGTAGGTTCTCTTCTTTGGTATATGGCTTGTATACGGAGTTTCTCCAATTGTCAATAAAATTATTTACCTTATCAAAAAAAAAGTATAAGTAGGCATTTGGCCATAGAAACCAAATACTTTTTCACTTTATTTGGAATTTTTGAAGTTGGAGTTGTGTTTGGTTATAGTTTTTGCAACTAATATTTGGTTGTTTGAATGTACTTTTTCTAATAAACATGAAATATGATTTATGCCCCCTATGATAAGACCAGTGTTGTGAAAGGCGAGAGGCGTGGCGAGGCGTGGCGAGGCCGCCTTTTAGGTCTGTGGCGAGCTCACCTTCAAAAGGCGAGCAAAAGGCGCTAATGGCGCCGAGGCGAGGCGCCACTTGTGGTGAGGCGACAGTGGGTATTTAAAAAAAAAAAAAAAGCAATTAAAAGTTGAAGACTTAAATGAAAACAACGGCTAGGGTTTTTTTTTGCCTCTCTTCTCCTTCAAGCTTTTCAGGTACGCTCTCTTTCTCCTTCTTCTTCTTCTTCAGTTCTTCTTTCTTCCTCCTCTGTTTTCTTCTTCTGCTTCTTCTTCTGTTCTTCTTTTTTTTTTTTTTCCGGCGACTCCTCTGTTTCCGGCGACTTCTGCAATTTTTTTTTTCCTCCTTCTATTCTCTTCTTCTTTTTCTCCTCTGTTTTTTTCTTTTTCTATTTTCTCCTCTGTTTTTTTTTTCTCAACTGCCAGTAAGGCAGTGACTGTATTTTCTCCTCTGTTTTTTCTGTTCAATAATTATTGAGTCATTGACTCATTCAAGTTCTAAACTTTTAGAATCTACTATCTACTTTTAATTTTTTGAATTGAAATATTTGCTAATATGTTATTGCTAGTGAGATTTGATTATTTATATATGCAATTAAATATTTTAATTTTTTATTATTTATTGGCGCCGCACTTCAAAAAAGGCGAGCGCCTGCTCGTCTCTCGCCTTAAGGCGAGGCAGGCCCTTGTCTCCTTTTGTCGCCGCGCGCCGTCCAAAACACTGGATAAGACAGAAGTGGTGGCACTGTGACTGTAGATGTAGAAGTAACTGTAGATTCCTCAAAGGTCGGTGTAGGTAAAACCTGAGGTATAGGTAAGACCTCAGATATATCAGGATGATCAGAAGGAGACCTAAAGTAAGGTTGAGACTAAAAAAATGTGACATCGACAGGCATAAGATATCAACGGAGATCAGGTGAGAAGCAACGATCAGGCATAAGATTCAAGCAGTTCCCGTTGGTGTTCAAGAAATTCAGACCACCTTCTAGGAAACTCAAGACAACATACAAGGCTACCCAACTTGTTCACGTAACATGTTTGGTCATAAGTCTATTGAGAAGCAACATAGAATTTATGCATGTTCTGTTGGCCAGTTTGCATTAAATTACCTACCTTGGTTTTTTCCACGCAACCGCCTCAATTATAAACAACTAGATTTCGAAATCTAAGAAATTCTTTTTTTTGGTATCCCGTTTACTTGTAGGGTCAACATCTATGTTCTTAATGAGGCAGCTATAAACATGTTCCCAGAAAAAGATCACGATTTAGCAATGTAACTAGAAACCTACAATTTCAAGAACGG
>NC_081342.1:48103398-48133417 GCF_029784015.1 Lycium ferocissimum | reverse complement strand
TATGCCACTACCATCCTATCACAGCAACCCAAAATAGACAACGCCTCATTGGGCTACAACAAAAATAACAATAATGGCAACACACAACCAAGAAATCATCTAAAGAAAGCATTACATACCTGAGGACAATGGTGCCTCTATCTGAACCTTCTCTGGGAGTGGAAATAGATGTGGATACCTGGACTTCATATCCTACTCAGCTTCCCAAGTCATTTCTTCTCTATTATTGTTTCTCCAGAGAACTTTAACTGAAGCTACATCTTTAGTTCTGAGTCTCTGAACTCGTCTATTTAGAATCACAATGGAATTTCGTAAGATAATTGCTCAAAGGACCAAGACATCATCCACAGGCACAATTCTAGGAGGGTTTCTAATACACTTGCGAAGCATTGATACATGAAAAGCTGGATGGACTGACTCCAATTCTGAAGGTAGATCTAACTCTTAAGCCACCTGGCCTACCTTGCGCACAATCTTGTAATGCCCAATATACCGAGGACTAAGCTTGCCCTTCTTACCAAATCTCATCACACCTTTTATAGGTGACAACTTCAAGGATACCCAATTATTAAATTTGAATTCGAAGTCTCATCGGGGATTATCTTCCTAAGATTTCTGATGACTCTGAGCTGCCAATAATCGATTCTGAATGAACTTGACCTTTTCCACTACTTACTGGATCAAATCTGGCCTAATTAACTTATTCTCCCCCAATTTAGACCATCTAATTGGTGATCTACACTTGCGTCCATATAGAATCATACTTATGCTGAGAACGAGGCAAGCCTATAATGAATTCCATATTAATCACTTCCCATTTCTAAGTTGAAATTTCCATAGCTTGCAACAATCCCCTAGGCTTCTAATGCTCGATCTATACCTGCTGACAGTTAGGACCTTGAGCTACGAACTCCACTATGTCTTTCTTCATTCTGTCCCACCAATAAATGGATTTAACGTCATGATACATCTTTGTCACTCCTGGATGAACAGAATAACGGCAAGGATGGGCTTCCCCCAAAATCTGTCAACGCAACCCTACGACATTCGGAACACATAATCTGTCTCGATACCCGAGAACTCCATCTGTAGAAATCTCAAATGGTGACTTTTTCTTCCGAGGAAGTGTACCTCTGTGATGCGTTAACATGGGGGTCCTCATACTGGCACTTTTTCGCCTCCACTACTCAGGATGGGACAGTTGAATTCTGGACAAAGGACTCCCGTATTGCCTGAGTCCATCAAGCGAACTCTTACGATGGCTAGCTGTTGAAGCTCATAGGCTAACTCCCTCTTCTCTGGCTGAACATCACATAAATTTCCCATAGATTAGTGGCTAAGAGCATCAGCTACTACGTTCGCCTTTCCAGGATGATATAAGATACATCATAATCGTTCAATAGTTCCAACCACCGTCTTTGCCGTAGATTCAACTCCTTATGCTTGAAAATATACTGGAGACTCTTGTGGTCCGTATAAATATCGACATGAACTCCATACAAATAGTGTATCCATAACTTCAATGCATGAATCACAGCAGCTAACTCTAGATCATTGGTCGGGTAGTTTTTCGTGTTTTCGCAACTACCTTAAAGCATAAGCAATAACTTTACCATGCTACATCAACATGCAACCTAACCCCATGCCTGAAGCATCACGATACACCACATAGCCCTCCGGTCCTTCTGGAAGTGTCAAAACCGGGGCCGAAGTCAGCCTATCCTTCAGTTTCTGAAAACTGCGCTCACAAGCATCCGTCCATTGAAATCTAGCTGATTTCTGAGTCAGTTTCGCTAATGGAGCAGAAATAGAAGAAAATCCTTCTACAAATCTTCTATAATAACCTGCCAAGCCCAGAAAACTACGAACCTTCATAGGTGTAGTAGGTATCGGCCAAGTCTTTACGTACTTCAATCTTCTGGGTATCTACCTGAATACCATCAGCTGAAATAATATGCCCCAAAAAAGTTACAGAATCCAACCAGAACCCACATTTTGAAAACTTTGCATATAGCTCCCGAGCCTGAAGAACTCTAAGGATAGCACGTAAATGATCCGCATGTATTGCCTCGAATCGAGAGTATACCAGGATATCATCGATAAACACAATAAAAAATAGATCTAGGAAAGGCCTGAACATATTATTCATCAAATTCATGAATACCACCGGTGCATTAGTCAATCCAAACGACATTACTCAAAACTCGAAATGACCATATCTAGTTCTAAAGGCTGTCTTCGGAATGTCCTCCTCCCTGACTCTCACCTGGTGGTACCCCGATCTCAGATCTATCTTTGAGAACCATTTGGAACCCTGCAACTGATCAAATAAATCATCAATCCTTGGAAGTGGATATTTATTCTTTATTGTTACCTTATTCAATTGCCTTTAGTCAATACACATCCGCAAGGAACCATCTTTCTTTCTTGAAAACAACACAGGTGGTCCCCATGGCGACAAACTAGGCCCAAATAAGCCTTTCTCGAGTAAATCTTTTAGTTGCTCCTTCAATTCCCTCAATTCTACAGGAGCCATTTTGTAAGGAGGAATAGATATGGGCTTAGTATCCGGTAACAGATCAAGAGCGAAATCAAAATCTCCTGGAAACTGGAAACTAACCATTTTTGTTCTGCAATCAACATTGGCATAACAGGAGGCCAACCGATCCATACCCATAATGACATCAAAATCTACCATTTTTCTACCAATCAAATCAGCCTATGGCAAAGCGGTCGAAACTACAACAGCACAATTTCTATACACCCGCCTAGCTATCACTGGATCACCAACAGTGTAGATACTTTGAAAGGTTTCAATTGACTCAGGTGTCACCCCAAACCGACCAGCAACATAAGGAGTAACATATGACATGTAGAACCCAGATTAATCAATGCATATACATCATAAGAGAATACTGATAATATACCTGTGACAACATCAGGGGAAGACTCAAGATCTTATCGCCCAGCTAGTGCATAGATACGATGCTGAGGACCACTCAAACTGCACACTCCTCATCTACCCCTACCATGGCCTGTTGGTGTCTGGGAGCTTTTCCCTTGGAGGGCGTATAGATGAAAAAAAAAATCAGTTGCTGATCCTGTGGGCTGGACCCTACCTCTCCCACCTATCGACGGACAGTCACGCTTGATATAGCTTAGCCGACCGCAGGCATAACAAACATCTAAAACCAATTGGCATGGTCCCTAATGTAACTTACCACACTGAGTACATCATGGTATAGGTGGTCTCATCTAACTAGAGCCACTCCAAAACCGAGAACTGGGAACTCTGGGACTCTAAGCTGGTTCAAAACAAGCGGGTCTGTCAAACTTGGGCTGAGCGTTTAGAGAACTGCTGCCTTGGGCTACATCTGAACTCATTGTCAAACCCTAAAAACTGGCTTTCTTACTCTGACCCCTATCACTATGGCCTGCACCCCGCCACTGAGACTGAGCAGATACTAACTGGGTCAGCAAAAGGATGGCCTCTCTCATCTCCTGGACTGAGGCATCTGGTGGAGGAACTGGGGGTGCTAGAGTTGGAGCTGAGGCTTCTTCGTGCTCCTCTGAAAGGGGTGGAGTATGAGAGGTACAAGATGGAACCTCATTCTACAACTCACTCTCCTCTAAGTCTGCCGGCGGTTCCTTCTCAATCCTCTTACTTTCCACTGTCTTTCCCTTCTGGGCCGCTGTTGCTTTTCTCTTCACAGGTATCACTAAAAACGTAACACACGATTAGGAAAAGGGAAATTCTTATATCATGGTTCTATCACACGATCTGCGATGAGGAAAAAAGGTGAATCATTCCTAAATGCCCCGCAACCTCCTATTTATAAGCACTTCACACCTATAAACAAGACTCTACCGGAAAGGGCTCGTAGATACACCCTAGGACGACCGTTTTGATACGACTTTTGTCACGACCCAACCGGAGGGCCATGATGGGTACCCAGAGCTAACCTACTAAGCACCTCTTAGCATACTTCTCCTTATCATTTTAGATGGGCCATGAAAGATAACTTATGAATATCATGATCTAAAGAAGCATAAATCCGCAAAATAATAGCTCGTCTATATGAATATCATTCACTAAGCCCGTATATATATATATAGGTATACAAGCCGACAAGGCTGCCAAAAATGATAAACAGGAAATGAGCCGATAAGGTTATAGGACCTCTAACTATACACATCTGTCTACGAGCCTCTACAAAGAGTGCATAACATCACAGGGACGGGACATGACCCCGCCATGCCCACACAAAAGAAGAGTACTACTAGACTGCAACTCTGAGGTGAATGGAGTGCTATTGAGAGGTAGCTGATGAAGCACCTAAGAATCTGATCCATCCCCCTACCTACCTGCGGGCATGAACACAGCGTCCACAAACAAAAGGACGTCAGTTCGAATAATGTACTGAGTATCTATGGCATAAAGCATAATACAATTAACATATGTCATAAGAGGAGAAGATAAGAATATAACCTGGCACCTTAACTTATCGAAGTACTCTTAGTATACATATACCTATACATCTACTCTTATACTCTTGAAACCTCAACTGCATTCATATGCAATGCGATAACTTGATTATCTTATTATCTTAAAGTTATCTGGCCCTATGCTGCGGAACGAGCAAGCTGATCCATATTTACTGTATATGTTGCGGAACGAGCAACCCGATCCATATATAATGTATATGTTGCGGAACGTGCAACCCGATCCATATATAATGTATATGTTGCAAAACGTGCAACCCGATCCATATATAATGTATATGTTGCGGAACGTGCAACCCGATCCATATATAATGTATATGTTGTCCATCCTCAACTTATATAAAGTACTATCACATTTCTATTTAACTTTTAAATGTCGAATGAATACTAGTGCATATACGTCCCTCGGGAAGTACACCATAGTGTTTAGGAAGTTATCTGATTAACTATACCTTATCTGGAGAACCAAATCCTACTTTTGTTTCGTAAACGACAACTTTTCAATTAAGGTACGTATTTGACTTTACTTGAATAATGCAAGGTAACTCTATGCCCCAACTATCGTTGTATACCTTATGTCATCCTGGAACACACTAGCAACTTATCTGGAATATAAAAGACGTACGAAATGACCCTTCATTATGCTTACAAGCTCTACTATCAAGGAGTGAATAAGAATCAAGGACGTTCTCGGTTAATAATCAAGCTTAGGACTTTTATTACGTCTAACTTACATCAAAGACAGGCCAAAAGAAGGAAAGGACAGCCTTCATGTACTTTTACGTCTCCTTAACTACTTAATGTTCTCCTCCCAAGCTCGCAAATCTACATTCAAGGGGATTCTTACTAAGGTTATGTCTTGAAAACATTCTTAAGTTCAAACTAGTGTAATTAACGAGCTAACGAAATTTGCGCAGCATTTTCCCTATTTTATCAACTTCCACCAATTACAAATCAACTCCAAAATGATAATAATAACATTTATAATACCATTTCAAGAAGTTACATTCAATTCATTCTCAAATTTATCCAAAATCCCTTTTTCAAGTTCATCTCATAGTCATCTTCTTCACTTCAACACTTTATAACTTCTCCACTTTAATTCTTTTCCTTTCCAAGGATTACTAAACCTTTACATCAACCCCATCATGCAAATAATAGGAAGAACATACCTTATAATAGAGGAACTTCACCTCCCTCAACTCCTTTCAAGACCAAGTTCATCACAACTTTGAAGAGAAGCAAGAACCATCACCTTCCATGGATTAGTTTTGGGGTTTTAATGTTGATCTTCTCTCTTGATGATATAGAAAGGTTTAGAACATTGGGGAACCTTCAATAGCTCTTAACAACCTTCTTTTGATGTGGGGAAATAAATGTGGGAGGTTGGTATGAAAAGGGATCTTTTGGGGTTTAAAAAGGTGTCCAATTCGCCCCACCGCTCCATGTTACGGTGACTATGCGGCTCAGTATATTAAGTATGCAGCCACATATTATGATAAGATTCTACCTAGGAAACTCTAAAAACTTAAAGAACAAGAAAAAGAAAAATAAGAATGGGAAAGATTAGGAATGGAAGAAGGATAGTTGGATAACTACTAGACCTAATTGATAAGAAATCTATAGGCAAATTTAGGTATGTGAAACCTAAACCCTCCTAATGGGATTTCCACCAATGAACCTTAGCAATTTGGAATTCAAAAATTACCCAAGTTGGAAGACCACAAATGAGCAACTCAAATGATTACAATGGAAGATAAGCAATTCGCTTTGCAAATAAGAATCACACTTAGAATTATGCAACCAAACAAACTATATTAAGATAACCTAACAATCTATCACACTCCAAGTTCTTCAAAATTCAAGCTAAAGAATGAAAATAAGACAAGTCTTCTATTTATAGTCTAGGGCTTTACACCAAAGGCCTAAAAGTGGCACTTTGCAAAATTAACCCCAAACATGGGTCTTCATTCATCCAACGGTCATAACTTGCAAATGTGGCCTCCAATTTGAATCTTTGGCCTAGAATTGCCTTCTTGGCCAACATTTGCATCCAACGCCCACAGTTTGCAAAAATGCCCCTCTTTAACATCTAGCCACTTTGAGAGGAGGCCATCTCTTGGTCTTCTAGGCCTTCCCAAGCTATTTCCCAAACATTGTAAGCTTTGGAAATCTTCTATCCAAGCTCTTACAAGGCTCCTTTCTTCATGAACATGGCTTGCATCTCTTGGAGCTCCCTTGCTTGACTCCCTAGCCGAATGGCCTCGAAGCAAAGGGGTCATATCATACTGCCTACACAATATGGGGGTGGTGTTGGGCAGAAGGATCGCCCAAAATGGGGAGTTTTCGGTCAATATGTGGCCCAGCATACTGAGTATGCGGCCACATATTGCTCATTTTTCCCCGGTTTCGCGAAAATATATTCTTTTCGATTCGTTTGACCTCCAATCCTTATGGAACCTTCTTGGCACTTGTGTAAAACTTCATTAACCATATAAGGGTCTCTATAGCTACCCCTCAAGGCATTTCTAAACAACGTATAACTCAAATGAATCAAAATCTGCCCAAAACATGACTCAAATCCAATTCCTTTGACGAGCTTACTTCCACCGATTCATATGACTCCAAAACCTTAAGGTATGCACTTACAATTATCAAATACACTTCGTAACCTCATTTAGACTTTATGTCCACTTTAGGCTTGCGTTAGTTCACTCATATTGCAAACGACATGAAATTTCTAAGGTGTAACATCTTCCTTGGAGTACTATCTCCCAATTTTATTTAGTTTTGCGTATGACTGACTGGTTATGTCTATCATCAAATCTTCCTTACATCTTATCAGCCCGCTAGTGTAATATCCCTTTGAGGTAGTTTCTAATTCCTTTATTATCTTCCTTCCATCTCTCAACAAGGCCTACTTTTGATCCAATACTTGTCGTCTCGTCTTCCCCCCTTAGGAATTTAACCCACTACTCTATATTTGACATCCCATCTAGCTCTCATTTTTCTTGCAAGTACTTACTTCCAGTAATTTTTGTGACTAATCTTAGTTGTAACTATTCATTATCCGAGTCTATCTGTACAGTCGCATTTCCCTGTAAAGGGTCACATATCCTCATAGACATACTGGCCTTAAATGGCCTAATCTTTTATTAAAGAGGTCTTCATAATTCTCCTTACCGTCCTTCCAGAAATAACCTTTCTTCTATTACTCGCTTCCCCATTTCATTACTGCAATGGTATCTAGTATAGTATTCCATTTCCAATAATCTACCCTAATTATTGCTACATCTCCTTTATCTCGCTACATAAACACTCGTTCTTTACGTAGATCTCTTTTAGACTACACGTTCATCTCATTAATAAAGGGCGTATCTTATTATCTTACAACCATTTCTACAAATTGAGTTTAATACCTATGTACTTAGGATCTATCTCACAGAATTTGCATGTTGATTCAGCTTCCTATATTCCGGCTCATACCTCTTACAATAATGAAACTAAAATTTTTCCTTCTCATGGCTCGTCTTGTTGTTTCTGGAATGTACCACTTAACCTCCTCTCGTCATTATTTGACCACATGGTATTTCTTGTGTTAGCAGTCTTGACGTCATCCATTACAATGGTTCCCTTGTACCCTTATCTTAATGTCAGCTCTGACTCAATCTTACTTTTTGGGACTAGTGTCTTCCTTCCTTTCGCCAAAAACAGTCATTTCCTTGCGGTGCTTATCACATTTAAAGGCTCGCTCCACTGGCTATCGTACGGCTCGTTCCAGACCTAGTTCTACTTATATGATCATGTCCATGTAAAGTAGATAGGATTCCTAGGTTCACGTAGTCTACTTGTTAATTTAATTCATTTCTATCTACAATTCTCCTTCATTATCGCACTTAAGTTCTCCTTTCCTTCAGATCCTCTTATTTCCTTATACTTGTTCGTCTTGATTGGTATCCAATTCATCCATTATAACCTTATCTCATAATTTTTTAAGAAACTTGCCCAAGGTGTTCTCAGTATCCCTAATTCCTCGTATTTCGGTTCGTTTTTACTCTCTAATGGTGTCCTGGACTCCTCACTTGATCTACATTTAATCAATCGTGATTCCCAATTCATACTCTGAATCTTTTGTCATTCCATCATCAATGTTACCCACCTCGATAAGCCCTTACTCCCCTATGTGTACCACGTATCATATCGCAAGTGCTAGGTTCCACTTTTGACTTCCTCTCGCTAGAGTATTCAGGATAAAGTAAATTTGGGGTCCCTTACTTCGATATCACTAATGGGAGGGGTGGAACGGTAAGTTATATTATCTTGGATATGGAAGTCCCGCATCTTATTAGTTTGTTGAACGGTGTCACGATTTCGTCACTTCTAATTTGACCCCCCTTTAACATCAAATTTCTATAACATTTATCTATCGAATAAATAATGGCACTCTAGGTTAAAAAATATATACATATAAACATAAGCAATTTCAATGGAGGGATTTGGTATACCTGTGAGCATTCTGTCCCGGTCCTGTACATAAGAGCTTCGATCAGATATACCGCGAAGCAGAATCCTCCTATCGTTCTCAACCACTATCCTTCTCTTGGCCCGACTATCCTCTTCCTCTTGTACATATCTCATAACATATACTGGCGATCCCCAATTAACATATTCCCAGCACTAAGGCCTATCTAGTACCTCTGTAACACTAACATCCATAGTGGCCCTAGAATAATGTTGAACCTGAGGGGATACTGTACGTGTCAACCAGTCATAATCTCTGAAAGATCCGAATCAGTAATGATCTCCAAGGGGTCGATCTCAATCGTATAACTTATACTTCTCCTCCTTTCTTCTGTCACCCTCTGACCTGCATTGGTGGGTGGCGTTGTTTTAACATCCACCCTCGGAGCTGTCCCCACACATCTACTAACTAAGACTTTTCTCTTTATTGACATTAACGCAATTCAAACGGGAAAATTGGATTAGGAACGAACTTTCCTACGTTTCGACTCTATCGCACTATCTAGATTATGAAGAAAGGATGCATTCCTAAATGTACTGTAGACTCCTATTTTTATGTATGGCATGCTTCATACCCATAAACAAAGCTCTACTACACACCGGCTCATAGACATTTCTAGGACTGACCTGCGCTGATATCACTTTTGTCACACCTCGACGAGGAGCATGACAGTAACCGACTGTGAGGACGGATACCACCTAGCATAAAAGTTACCATGATTATCATATAATATGGCTTAAACATGACTCGAGGACTTTTTTAAAAAAGTCCAAATACGTAAATATGCAATAATTCAACACATGTATATATATATATATATATATATATATATATATATATATATATATATATAGCGAGCCGACAAGGCCGCTACAACCTAATAAGTGTCATAAAGTCGACAAGGCTTTCGTGAGAATACCAAAAATCAAAACATGACCGACAAGGTCGGACATAATACCTACATGCCCCACCGTGTCTATGAGCCTCTAAGAGTGTGCATATGATACATATATCATAATACCATAGATATACCAAAAGATAGCAAGTCGGGAGTAGTGCACTTGCCGACACCCGCCGGTGATAGTCACCGAAGAGGTCCTCCGCTCTCGTCGTCGGGACTTGCGGCCGTGAAAACAAAATGCGGCATCAGTGGGATGGGACATCGAAACGGATAAAAAAAAAGTGCGAGTATGTAATGAAGGGAAGTAATGACATAAGTAAGACATAATATAACACAAATGTGGATAGGAGAAACCTGGACATCTGGAAATCGTACGAGATGCAATGCATGATAAAATCATTTTTTTATATGCAAGTATACATATATAATATAAGTGTTACTGTTGCAGAACCTGCAACCCGATCCATAAATAATGTTAGGGTTGCAGAACATGCAACCCGATCCATATAAATCATGTTAGCGTTGTGCAACGTGCAACCCGATCCATATAAATCATGTTAGTGTTGCGGAACGTGCAACCCGATCCATATATCATATCATCCCGCGTCCAGAAAATCATCATAACATACCCACTGCAGTGGTGTGCGCATCTATGCGCCTGCCCGGCCAACTATAGCGCGGCGCGGTGTAGTAAAATTGTGCAATACATATTTATATAATGCATGAGGAGTCAAAGAAGTGACATTGAGCCTTTCGGAGTGACGTAAGGTCGTTATACCTCCGAATATATTATGGGACACATATCGAGGCCAAAGAATGACTAAAATGATAAAACTCACATTAACATCCTAAGGATCTTTCATAAAGTAGACGGATAGTTTAATAGGAGTCAATGAATGACTTAGCTAGGGACATTTACTTAATTTCATAAAATATCAGAAATTTTCGTAAAAAATAGGGATTTTTGAAAAAGTATGCATCTTTCATAAAATATATGTACTTTTCAGAAAATACATATTTTTCATAAAATGTAGAAAATCCGTAATAGACTCGAATGGATTGATAATGCACGCTAGGTGCTCTATTGTTTGTGCCAAAGCAATAGCGAAACCTTACATACCTTATTCGTCAAGTCGCAACTCGAAAGAATCCTTTATTTCGATGCTTGCCCTTCACCTGAACCTTATTAGTCCAAAAACTCTAGCTGCAACACTCCACTTTCAAGCTACAAGGCCAACAACTTGCTGCCAATACGAGCTACTAGGATATCCTAACTAGTCTCAAGTTTTACGAGCTCAAACTTACTTAGATGATGGGAAGGGATGAGGAGAGGGTTATGGAGTGTATTAGGAAGCTTAGGGTCTATTGGTATGAAGAAAATGAGGTTTAACACGCAATAGATAAATATATAACATTCCAGAAAGCTCTTCACTGCCTCACATTGATGGAACCGTCGATGTACAACGACGGTTCCGTCGATTTTCGACGGCTCGTATCTCCCACCGTACATCTCCAAATTGTAATCTATCAGTTGCATTGGAAAGAAGATTCGTTGAACTTTAGCTTACATAGGTTATGCATTCCATAACTCCTCGTATTCAAGGAGATATACCTCTCTCAAGTTGACCCAAAATTTCTTGTCCAAAATTCTGCCAAGTTTTTCTAAAATTTCAACAAATTTAATTTCTTCGATTTGCTTGATCCCGGAACCTTTAGACCCTTGCTTAGTACTTATTAAAAATATTTCTTAACCTTACAAGTGTTCCATGACCTCTTCGAGCTTACGTTAGTTTACTTACGATGCAAATGGCACAAAATTTTTTTGAGGTGTAACACCTTATTAATATGATTTTGACACGCGAGGTAATTAAGCGAGTTTGACCGATAGTTGACTTTTGCATAGATGGGATTTTTTCAGAAATTCGTCGATTTCGTGAGGTCCAGAGGGTCATTTATGACCTGGTAGGATGTTCAATTCAGTTCCCAACGCACTCGGGAGCATTTTGTATTATTGGATGAAAAGTTGGCTTTTGACCATTGGGTGTTAACCCGGTCAAATAGACCTCCGATGGGAATTCTGAGACTAGGAGTGATTTCGTCTACCTGTCTGGTTTGTATCTGGGAGGCCTCTAGTTATTGTCGGGATTTGGGAAGGACTTGATGAAAAAATAGGAAATTCTGGTTTATGGTGTCCCACCCCAGCGCACCCCCCTCAGCGAGACAAGGTCCACAAGCGCGGAAGTATGGGATTCCATCCTAGCAGATAGAATTTCACTGAGGCGGAGGCGTGGCAGCGGACCGTCTTCCGTTGGAGCAGATAAAGTTGTTTCAGATTCATTAAATGCCTAAGTTAAACCCTTGAAGTTAAACCCTTCATTTCCCATTCCCAAAATATTTCTCCAAAGTCTCTCAAGGGAGATTTGAAGTTTTCATAAGTGGATTCTTCTTGGGGTAAGTCTCTTCCACCTTTTTATTCATTATTTACCTTTGCTAAGCTTGAATCTATGGTGGAAATCTAGAAAGCTAGTTAAAGAAGATGAGTCTCAACCTGTCATCCCCCGAACCCTGACCTGGCATAACATGGCACTCGGTGCCTTAGTGTATGTGACTGAGCGAACCACATCGCTTGCTAAATCATCAGCATAACATGAGCGGAATATGACATAAAACATGATGACCCTTAATAAACGTGAGATTTTAAAATATCAAATAAAAATACTTGTTTAAAACATGAATGTGGATTGTCATAAGTGCTGAGCCAAAGATGGCTAAACGACTCTGATTATCTAACATAACATGACCGACTGACTAGTCTATGAAACCTCTAACATAAGTCTGGACTGCTAAACATAACTGCTAGGACAAGGCCCCCAACAACCTTAAATGAATAACTAACATAAAGTGAATAATGACTAAACCCCGAAGAAGATGGGGCTCATCATAAGCTGATACGTGTAAAGTCCTACTGAGCAGATGCGTCGTTCTGTAAATCAGCACCTGCATCGTGAAATGCAGGCCCACGGGCAATAGAAATGGGATGTCAGCACATTGAATATACTGGTATGTAAAGCAACTGTATGAAATAAACATGGCACATGAAATAACATGATAAGAGCTGAAGCTGAAACTGAAACTGAAACCTGGTCATGAACATGGACAAGAATATATACATATATATGACATGATTAAAAATATTTGTGGGAGATCATTAGTATAATGACATGTAACCACCACGTTAACATGTGGCGTCTGATCTCTGCTCAAGCAGCTAAGCCGTCCTGTACCTTGCCGGGGTACAAGACGTGAACATGACATGAATGGATCCAAAATCCCTCAATGGAGAATATATAAAGGAATCGTCCTACTGGGCGGAGCGATCCTTATCCTACGTTGGCATACGTAGTTTCAGGTATAAAACCTTCTCGGTAATCTGTGCAACTCCCAATACTATGAACATGATATAGTTGGCTGAGAAGCCCATGAATTTCGTAAAAACATGATTTGTATTATAACATGGATATCTTGTGTCATAACATGGATAAAGATTATATAATTTATTTGCATGAAAACGTGTAGACATGTAGGATATTCATGAAAATAAGCATAATATTTCACAACTTGCGCGTAGTGTCACGACCCAAACCGATGGGCCATGACTAGTGCCCGAACTGGACACCCGTATACGGACCTGCTAAATATAATCAGATCGAAACTGAAAACAATATGGCAATCTGTAAAAGCACGCTGTAAACTCATCATGTCATACATCAAAAGAACCTGTCTCTTGAGAAGCCACAGCTAACCAAAACATAACAAAATACGCAAGCCGATAAGGCTGCCGCTATACACAGGAATATCCAAAACGAACTACATCTGCATAGCTGACCAAACCGTATATACACAACCCACATATGTCTACAGACCTCTACAAGTATAACGAGGCCTATGTCAAAGGATGCGTACCAAAAATGACTCAAGCCCCGAACAATGGAGCTCTCCAAGCGGCCGAGTGGCGGTCCTAAGTCGGGAGGATCACCAAACCGAGTCCGCACTGCGGCACGAAACGCGACCCCCCGAAGAAAGGGCCGGTACGGAAAATGTACTGAGTATGTAAAGAATGAAGTATAATAAAGAAGATCATGACTGAGCAAAAGTTGACAGGAGACGAGTATGATAATCAAAGATACCAATGCATCTGTGCCTTATAAGATGAGTCATACATACATATATAATATACCGTACCCGCCCTCTAGTCAGGGGCTCGGTGAAATAATCATATATATATACCGTACCCCGCCCTACGGTGAGGACTCGGTGAAATATAATACGTACCCGGCCCTACGAGGGACTCGATGAAATATAATACGTACCCGCCCTCTAGTGAGGGACTCGGTGAAATATAATACGTGCCGGCCCTCTAGTGAGGGACTCGGAAATATAATATGTACCCGGCCCTCTAGTGAGGGACTCGGTGAACAATGCAATGAAACTGTGCACGATTACGTACCCAACCCGAGACTCGGTGAATGATATATTAACGGTATGCACGAGTAGAATATTATGAGCAACCATATGCAAACTAAATCATCATCTGAGACTCAATAGAATAATCAGAATGAACCAACACTTGAGAATCAAAGACAACTATCATGTCAAGTACCACTGAGAATTAGAGTTCATTGGATTCATGTATATTCGTCGTTCGCTCACTTTATGTAGTTCATGCCAAAAAGAAAGAAGGGGTAACTTTACATACACCTTGGAACCTTTAGAGATAGAGTCATCATCAATGAATAAAATTGAGAAAATCTAAAAGTAGCTCCACATTTTCATATTCGCTTTGAAATCATAAACTTGAGTTCTTGAAACATAAAATCATCATTATCGTTGCCACCAGCATAAAATCATTCTTATCCTCCATATCATGAGAAGCTTTAAGAACCATGGACTTTTAGTTTTTGAAAACAAGAAGGTTGCGGAAACTTTTATGAAATCATACCATAGGAATCATGCCTTTGAAAGAAAGGGACGAGCCTTAACATACCGTCAACCAACCTCCGGTTATCCACACTTATTCGTCCGAATTCGAGTCACATTTAAGAGGATTCACACTATCATTAGACTCATCATAGTATACTTATACTAAACTTTCAAGTCAAACTACTCTATATTACGCAAAAATCGGGCAGCATCTCCCCTGTTTATATGCCCAGCCCGAAATCCCAATTCAAAGAACCAACAACAACAACATCAATACCAACATTAACAACATCACTTTCAACACCAACATGTACCATAAAACAGCCCACACGCTGTTTTCCAGCTTTCATAACTAACCAACTTATTATACAATTATTTAACGACTTTATCTCCATAAATAAACCAAAATTAACATTAATAATAGGAGATTCATACCTTATTCTTGTTAAAATAGAGATATCTTCAATATCCACCTTGAATCCACCGCAAAACCATACTAGAATCACATCCATGCATTTATCCGAGCTTCGATTAATACTCCGTCGCTTGAAAATTGCTCACTTTGTGATCCCCTCTCTCTCTCTTCAATTTTCTGGAAATTTCCAGCAAAATCTGGTGAAAAAAAGGGGCTTTTACCCTTTATATAGGGTCAAATTCGGGTCGGGGGTCACTGTAGCAAAATACTGTAAAGACGCGTTTCTGCTCCATCAGCCGAACTTTTAACATCCATAATTCTCTACTCCAATGTTCGCTTAACGAGCAGTTTATTGCGTTAGAAACTAGACTCGACGAACTTTATTTTTGGCTTTTGTTTCACATCAAAACACTGCATATGCTAAGAGATATTCGTTCCCCTAGTTGGACCAAAATTTTCACACAAAACATTACCCATCCTTTCTCCAAAGTAGTATTACTTCATTTCTTCCACTCATTTCCTTATAAAACCTTCCGATATACTTTATATACATCCTTCACTTATTAAACATACTTAATAATGCTTGCTCCTTAAATTCCAAAGTGGTTTTACTTAACCCCAACTCGACGTACTTATATTTCAAATTTGATAAGTGCTTCTTCGAAGATATGGGGTGTAACACGTAGGAACCAATGGAATGCAATATATGAGTGCTCATCGATTACGGAAAAATTCCCAATAACCAAAACAGATGATTAGGAATACAACAACGAATGTATATTTCAAATATGGTAAATCATGGTGCATGAACTTAGGGTTATCATGGACTTGGTTAAATATCCTAGCTTAGTGAACTCTTGCATAATCATGGAAGAACTTGGCATGGGGAAGAACAAAGACGTTCCCACACATAGATAGAAACCCTATATACCTGTAAACGCTTCAATCCAACTAACTAAACTGCTTCTCTGATAAAGAACACCAAAACTCTAGCTATGAATCGCTTGAGAAGGATTTACCTTGGAGATCCTATTTTTTGGTTGAAGAATCATGTTACAATTCATGAATTAATATTAGAATTACTTAGAAATCATTAAAACGATCTTACCTTGACATGGGAGGATGAAGAGAAGAGGAAAACGACATCTTAGGGCTTTAGAACAAAGTTGGAATGTCTGATAAATGAAATTTCGAGTTAAGTGTTGAATTTATAGCATGAGGCATTTTGGATCCCCAGGATCACCAAGTGTGGTCTATGACTTACCCCAGCCTCGCTTTGGGGCAAACTCAGCGAGCTCCCTTGTCCATTTTACACTTAGACAATTTTCTTGAATTTTTACCACTTTTGGACACCTACCTCACGGAGCGTGGCCCAAGGTGAGCCCTTGCCTCGCTTTAGGGCGAGCTCGGTGAGTTCCCCTGTCACTTTTACACTCAGTCAACAGCGTTCAGCCAAATAGGAATAACTCCTAGCATAGAGCTCCGTTAGGGCTTTGTAAAATATCGTTGGAAAGCTATTTCAAAGGGCTACAACTTTGATGTTTTAAGTTTTATCAAATTATCAATGGATATTCCTGTAGTTGGGCTGGAATGTAGACATGTCGAAAACTTAGTCGATTCTACCGAATCTTAAGCACCTCTCTTTTAGCCATTTTGAGACGATCATATCTCCTTGCTCCGAACTCCAATTTGCCTGGTTCTTATATGCCTGAAAAGGTATTTCTACCTACTACAACTTACATTAAGAAACCTTTTCTAAATTCTCAACGAATCAAGGGGTCATGTATGCCCGAAGTAGGCTTGTCAACCACTTTTGTAATACATACAAACTTTCAAATTTTTCTGTTAAAACTCTAACGATATGAGTATAACCTTAGTTCTAAGGTATGGGGTGTAACATTATTCCTCCCCTTAGGATCATTCATTCTCGAATGATGGGTCATGGTTAAGAACATGGCTGGACATGGCTTGAATACATGAACGTGAAGAAAACATGACATGAGACATAGGGACTGAGCTAACATGACATGATTACATGGAAACATGAATACTGAAGCATGATACATGACTGTTGAATACTTGAACGTGAACGTGAAACATGGGACATAAATATGCAAGGGACATGACATTGATATGGAAGTTAGTTACCTTGAGCATTCTCTGCCGTTCCTCAAAGAAGTACGAATACTTTATATCTTCTTCGGCTTCCCATGTGCCTCATCAACTTTCTAACTTCCCCATAAAACTTTAACTGAGGTAACTTCCTTAGTTCTCAAATTGAAAACCAGATGATCAAGAATGGCTATAGAGATCTCCTCATAGGTCAAACAATCCTTAACCGTAATAGTTTCAATAGGAACAACCAATGACGCGTTGCCCACACACTTCCTCAACACAGAAACATGAAACACTGGGTGTACAGTTGCCAAATCTTGTGGCAACTCTAGTTCATAAGCTACATGACCAACCCTCCATAAGATTCTGTAAGGTCCAATATATCTGGGACTAAGCTTCCCTTTCTTATCAAAATCTCCTCACACCCTTCCTAGGTGAAATCTTTAAAAACCCCCAATCATCAACCATTTTAAGAATCTTTTTATGGCTAGAATAATAAGTAAGCTAGAATAATAAGTAAAATAATTGCGGAATTTAAAGGAAAGTACTTACAAAAGTTGAAGACTTTTTATTCAAACATTTAAAGCATACATGGGAGATTTACAGAGAGGGAAGGGAGAAGGCTATTTCGAAGTCGGGGGTCAATTTCGAATGCCTGTCTAGTTACAACTTGAGAGTCTTATATAGACCTCAAAAATTATTGACATCTCTTGGATGATTACAAGTGGACGGCTATCTTTAAAGATGCCTTCTGCTTTTACTTTTGAAAATTTGGACGGCTGCTTTTGTAAAAGTTTGTCGGCCACTTCTCTTTTTGTAAAGTTGGACGGCTACTTTTGTAAAGATGCCTTCTGCTTTTGCTTTTTGAAAAGTTGGACGGCTTCTTTTGAAAAGTTGTCGGCCATTTGCTTTTACCTCTTTCTTTTCTGAAAGGGCAAATATCTGTTATCATTGGGTTTTTTGTCGGGTTTTTTCTAGAAAGGGGATGTTGGGGCTCCTGGCCTCATGGTTTCCCTGTAAAAATTCCCTTGTAAGAAAATCTGGTAAAGAGTTTAAATTTCCTTTTATGAATTCAATTTCAAAGTCAAAACTTGATAGTAAAGCTTGCCATCTGGCAAAAATTTGTTTAGAAACAAGATTTTTAACATCTTTTTGTAAAATCTCTTTTGCTGATTTGCAATCAACTCTTAATAAAAATTTCTTATTTATCAAGTCATCTTGGAATTTTGTAATACATAGTACTATAGATAAAATTTCTTTTTTAACAGTACTATAATTCTTTTGTGCAGGATTCCAGATCCCTGATGTGAAACGAACTAGTTGTTCTATAGACTCTGGGGAGATTCTTTGTTTAAGAATTCCACCGTATCCTTTGTTAGAAGCATTGGTTTCTACTATCATGAAAGCATCTGGGTTTGGAATACCTAGACATGGAAGTTTTTTGACAACATTCTTGATTTTCTTAACTGTTTCTGTTTGTTCTAGAATCCATGGGACTGGGTCTTTCCAAAGACGCTTGTAAAGAGGCTCACAGATTTTCCTAATATTAGGGATAAAGTCTGCAGCATAATTAAGACTTCCTAAAAACCTTTATAATTGGGTTTTGTCCGGAATTTCATCTGGAAATTTTGAAGAGAACTCTATGGCTCTGCAAATGGGTTTATAAGTGCCTTGGTATAGGTCATGTCCTAAAAATCTAATTGTTGTTTGAAACAATTTAATCTTTTTAGCACTTACAACTAAACCATTATGTTTAACAATTTTGAAGAAAGTGTTTAGATGTTTGAAATGAGAATCTATGTCCTCAGAAAATATTAATACATCATCTATATAGACAATAGACATATTGCTATAGGGATTAAAAATATTATTCATAATATTCTGAAATTCTGACGGGGCATTTTTTAACCCAAAAGGCATAACATTCCATTCATATTGCCCAAAAGGGACATTGAATGCAGTTTTGTATTTATCTTTTTCAGCAACTTGTATTTGCCAAAATCCTGATTTCATATCAAACTTACTATAGATGTTTGCTTTGTAAGTTCTTTTTAATAAATCTCTTTTATTAGGTATCGGGTACCTAATCCATTGTAATACCTTATTTAAAGGTTTGTAATTTATGACTAGTCTGGGAGATCCTCTTTCTTTTTCGGCATTTTTATTTACATAAAATGCTGAACAGCTCCAAGGGGATCTAGAGGGTCTTATTATCCTTTTTTGTAAAAGATCATTGATTTCATTTTTGCAAGTTTCCATTAACTCGTGGTTCATTTGGATAGGCCTTGCCTTTGTAGGGATGGCCTGTTCATGGAATCCATCAATATATGGTAGCTCAACAATGTGTCGCTTTCTTTCCCAAAAAGCGTTTGGTAATTCTGAACAAACTTCATGTTCAAGTTTTTCTTGAAAACTTGCTATTTTCCTTTCCATTACCGGGGTTTTTAAAGTTTGTTCAATATTTTTAACCTTAATTTCATCTTTTAAGTATAAAATTTCATTAGACAATAAACATATTTTGAAAATGGTTTTTGATTTAACAAAATCACTTTCATCTTGAGAAATGGTAGATAAATAAGGAAATCTAATTTCCTTTCCTAATACGGTGGTATAGATTGCATCTAATCCAGCATAATAAGGTTTTATCTGAGTTATAAATCGGGTTCCCAAAATAACTTGTTCATTTATATCTCGGGTAACCACAAAATTATTAATAAAACAGATTCCATCATTACAGATGTGGGCATTAGATAATTTGTAATCTATTTTTAGTTTTTCTCCAGTGGCGGAGTATAACTTAGAAGTACTCTTTTCCAAATATTTTGTAGGTATTAATCCTTACATGATGCGCTTTTTTATATCGCTCTCGAATCTATTAAAGCCAACTTATCAAGCGTTATGTTTCCTACCTTAAAGTAATAGGAACATGCCAGCTTTGTGATTTGACTATTGCTACAGTTCTGCCTGTATTGTTATTATTAGAAGTTTCTATAATTTCATCATTTTCTTGATGATCTATAGAATCGTTATTGTTGGAATGATTATCTTCACTATCTTCTACAAGAGTTTCTTTTCTTGTCTGAGATAATACCTGATCAGTTAGATAGTCCATTTCGACTTTATTAAGCCTTGATTTAACATTTTTAATCTCCTTTTTTACCGAGATTAATTCATATTGTAAATCCTGGATAGTAGGTTTCTCATCCTTGGAAGAAAACCTATTCATAACATTTTTCATATTAAAGGGTTCAATCGAAGGTTTTTCCTTGGATTGATTAATGATAATATTTTTTAACTCAATTAGATATTTCTTTCTGGCCTCTTTATCAGTGATATGAGTGACAAGGTCAAGAAGAAATTCTTTTGATTCCCTAGTAATAACGTTGATTGAATTAAAATTTTAACCAGGTGCATATAGCTCCTGTACAGTTACAATCTTCAGATTCAGAAGTGTTGGAACTGTAGTCTGATTCAATTTCGAGGTCACTAATTTCACTAGAAGAAGATGAAGTGTTGTCATTATCTTCTAAAATAGTGTAGAGTTCATTCTTTATTTTATCATCAACTTCGAGAAGATTTATCTTCTTTTTCTTTCTATTATTAACTCGACACTCATTAGATCTGTGGCCTGTTTTGCCACATGTCCAGCTAGTATCTCCAAAATTCTTTTTTGGGGATCTTTTAAATCTTTTCTTTTTATATGAATTATCTACATTCTTCTTTTTCCTATAATGAGGTTTTGAAGTAGTAGATTTCTTTACTATTTTACTCGATTTTTTGGATGGAGCAGAGATTTTCTCAAAACCAAAGTCTTGACAAAAGCTTCCTAAATCCTTTCGAGATTGTTGTTGATCTTTTTTCAAGAAATGTTTTAGTTTTAAATCTGTGCATAGATCTAATCCCGTTACATTAATATAACTAATTATATCTCCATAGGTAAGGTTTTCATAAGGGATTCTTCCATTGAATCTATCCTTGATTTTGGTTCTAACCTTTTCGGCGAATAATGAAGGTAGACAGCTAATAAATCTTTCTTTCCAGAAATCATTACCACAGTCTTCTCGTATCATAACTTTCTCTAAGAACATATCTTTATACCACCTAACATCATCTAATTTGGGGCATTTAAGGTTGTTTAATAATTCTAAGCTTCTATCTTGGAAAAGTTTTGGTTCTCCAATGAAGTGTTTAGCAATATCAGAAATTAGTGTTCTTGAAGCATCTTCCATTGCTTCCTCAACAACTACTTGGTTATTTCCTTCCATTTTTCATACAGAACCTATGGTTACGGCTCCTAAAATTTGGGCTCTATTATCTTCAGAGAGATAATTATCCCACCAATTTTTTAGCATTCTTGTGAAACCAAAAATAATTAAAGAAGCAGCATATCTATCTCCTGCATGCTTAATTTTGTAAGTTGTGATAGCCATACCCATTTCGTGTAATATTTTATAGATTTGGCTTTCTGCTAACCCATCTATGTTCCATTCAGATATATCGTTTCCGCTATGTGATGTACTAGTGTGAAACTGATCTTCTTCAAATTGGACATTTGGGAAGGATGGTCTTTTGTAATAATTCTTTTTCGTAGAATATCTTGGGTTAATAGTTAACTTATGAATTTCTTTGTCATTAGTACTTAAAGTTTTAACTTCGTTAGTACCAGTTTTCTTTGAAGTCTTTCCTTCAGATATTTTTAACTGTTTATTAATCTTATCAAGAAAATCTTCTTCAAGATTAAATTTATCAGGTAATTGTGGGAATTTTTCTTTAGAAAATTCTGGGAGTTTAAATATTGGATATTTCTCCAGATTAGTACTAATTGTAGTTTTTGAATGAGCTACTTGTTTATTAGTATCTTTTACTAATTGGTTTGATACTATATGTAATAACTAGTTTGTATAATTACTTTGCTGAATCAATTTGTTAATGTCCTTAGTTTTAGGATCACTATCAATATTGGTTCCTTCTCTCTTTTAAAAGGGGTTGCGGAATTATTTCTTTTCCTACTGGAATAAAGATGCCTTCTAATGGTGGAATAGTTGATTCGACTATCCCTTTGGCCTTTGTGTGCCATTTGTTGACTAACATGGACAAAGATTCCTTTTGGTTTGGAATTTGCCCTGTTAATTCAAACCATTTGAAGAATTTTATATTACTCTTACACCTAGTTATGTTACTAATCCAATTAGCTTTAAAATCTATTCTAGTTTCAAAGCTATAGGTATCCATGTACCAATCTAATTTCTTTTTGTTCCTTGGACTTTTCATTTCTTTGTCTAAGGCTAAAAGATCTGGTTTAAAGTTGTTGGCTCTAATCATTCCTAGGGAATCTCCTTTTACTTCTTTTTGTAAATCCTTATCACTAGCAGTTGGGCTTCCTGAGTTAACTTCAGATTGTTGTGAATGGTAATAAACTTTAGGGATAGTATTTGTAAAATCTACTCCTTTAAGCCTTCTATTAATTTCTTCTACGAAATTATCGTGCCTTTCACCTACTTCCTCCGGGGGTTTAAAAGAAGAAGGTCTTGAGAAATACTTTCTTTGACTCGACGAAGGCCGCGAATACGACATACGACATTCTAAGGAATTTTAAATCAATAAATCCATTCGGATATTGAATAACTTGTTCAATAGCCGAACTTTCAGGTTTAGCTTCTGGTTGAGTTATGGCATCAAAGTGCCATTCATCTTTGGATAAAATTTCATTCCATTTTATCATTCTTGGTACAAAAGTACTACTATGTTCTTGGTTTGATTCCATGAGCATAGTAACTCCTTTTGGACTCATTATCTTAGCTTTTGGAGCTAAAGTTGTTTTCATTAGTCTGTAATATACTCTATATATGACAGCTATTTCTTTTGTATTAACTTTGATATTCATGTTTCTTGTTTTAATATTAAGAGTTAACGTATCCAATATATTCTGGTCATTGATGTCAACCGAATAATTTGGATAACAATTAAAATAAACCGGGCCATGAGCTAGGTTACTTTGTAAAACTCCTAATAAAGAATCATCAAAGTTTAATAACCTATCATCTCTTAATAAGAGACATAAGGGTGTGCCTAAACCTAATCTGTAAAGAGGTTTGACAGTAACTTGGACAAGGCCTATATGAAGAAAATTTTAATTTTTCTTATATCTGTTTATATCTTGAATGGATAATAACTTAATAGTTTCTGCCGAACTATTGATGGCAACTGTGGATTCACAAGTTTTAATATTGTAATTTTTTACAAAATCAAACTTTCTGTGTTATAGATTTGTGAATGGTTCCTTTGGAATATTCCGCTTTGTAAATCATTTTCAACTTTAGCTATCCTTGTAGCTTCTGTTGACATGTTAACATTGTCTAAAACATTCATATTATCAAGACTCATGATTAACACTGAGCAGTTATGTTATCAAGTTGATTTTGACACCACTTAATACTATCTTCAACAAAAGACAGATTTTTTCTTCACTGGCTTCTAATAAACGTTCAGCTGCTTGTATAGAAATTAATACTTCTTCTAAAGTAATATTTCTATTATCTCCTTTATTATAGGCGTCAAGAACTCTAGGGTTCTTTAAGGAATTTTGAAATGATATTTTTTTTTCAAAAAATCTTTTATAAAATAATAGATCTCGTTTTTGAAAATAGAATTGCCATTTGAAACTGTTGTAACGTCTTAATCTTTTAAAAGAACGGAGGGTTTTCATAGACTTTTTCTTTCTCAGAAAAGAGTTGTATTTTGGGGATACTATCCTATGGTACGTCTACTATCTCTGTTATGTTTTATCCTACTTGTTCTTGTATTGTAAGAGCTACAGTGACTGCTACAGTGACCACAATTAGGATAGTGGTCTTACTGTTTATCTTTCTTAATCCTTATTAACTTGTTTCTCTAATGTCCAAATGTGTCTACCCTTTCTTTCTATGTGGTCTTGGGGATGGGAACACCTAACCTTGGCTCCTAGCGGCACTCCTAGCCTTCGAGCGACAACGGTCTATTCAGGCTTGCCAACGTCTTAGCCGAAAATTAATCGGCGACCTCACACTAAGACTCAAAAGGGTTTAACAGTGTTGGACTTTAGAAAATAAAGTTACTAAGCTCTAAGGAAGATGAACAGTAAATCTGACTTCTTAACAGTATAAGAACATGACTGGATTATAACAGGATTTCGACTGAACCCTAGGATAGTATGAGAACTTAGCCACTCATACTTGGCTCTGATACCATTTTAACAAAGTTGGAATGTCTGATAAATGAAATTTTGAGTTATGTGTTGAATTTATAGAATGAGGCATTTTGGATCCCTAGGATCACCAAGCGTGGTCTATGGCTTACCCCAGCCTCGCTTTGGGGCAAAATCAGCGAGCTCCCTTGTCCATTTTACACTTAGACAATTTTGTTGAATTTTTACCACTTTTGGATACCTACCTCACTGAGCGTGGCCGAAGGTGAGCCCTTGCCTCGCTTTGGGGCGAGCTCGGTGAGTTCCCCTGTCACTTTTACACTCAGTCGACAACGTTCAGCCAAATAGGCATAACTCTTAGCATAGAGCTCTGTTAGGGCTTTGTAAAATATCGTTGGAAAGCTATTTCAAAGGGCTACAACTTTGATGTTTTAAGTTTTATCAAATTATGAATGGATATTCCTGTATTTGGGCGGGAATGTAGACACGTCGAAAACTTAGTCGATTCTACCGAATCTTAAGCACCTCTCTTTTAGCCATTTTGAGACGATCATATCTCCTTGCTCCGAACTCCAATTTTCCTTGTTCTTATATGCCTGAAAAGGTATTTCTACCTACTACGACTTTCATTAAGAAACCTTTTCTAAATTCTCAATGAATCAAGGGGTTATGTGTGCCCGAATTAGGCTTGTCAACCACTTTTGTAAAACATACAAACTTTCAAATTTTTCTGCTAAAACTCTAACGATATGAGTATAACCTTAGTTCTAAGATATGGGGTGTAACATTATTCCTCCCCTTAGGATCATTCATCCTTGAATGATGGGTCATGGTTAAGAACATGGCTGGACATGGCTTGAATACATGAACATGAAGAAAACATGACACGAGACATAGGGACTGAGCTGACATGACATGATTACATGGAAACATGAATACTGAAGCATGAGACATGACTGTTGAATACATGAACGTGAACGTGAAACATGGGACATGAATATGTAAGGGACATGACATTGATATAGAAGTTAGTTACCTTGAGCATTCTCTGCCGTTCCTCAAACAAGTACGAATACTTTATATCTTCTTCGGCTTCCCATGTGCCTCCTCAACTTTCTGACTTCCCCATAAAACTTTAACTGAGGTAACTTCCTTAGTTCTTAACTTGAAAACCAGATGATCAAGAATGGATATAGAGATCTCCTCATAGGTCAAACGATCCTTAACCGTAATAGTTTCAATAGGAACAACCAATGACGGGTTGCCCACACACTTCCTCAACACGGAAACATGAAACACTGGGTGTACAGTTGCCAAAACTTATGGCAACTCCAGTTCATAAGCTACATGACCAACCCTCCACAAGATTCTGTAAGGTCCAACATATCTGGGACTAAGCTTCCCTTTCTTATCAAAATCTCCTCACACCTTTCCTAGGTGAAATCTTTAAAAACCCCCAATCATCAACTTGAAACTCTAAGCCCCTTCTCCTCTCAATGGTATAGGACTTCTGGAGACTCTGAGCCGTTATCAAATGCCCATGGTCAACTTGAATTTTTCTATAGCCTGATAGACCAAATCTGGCCCTAACATCTCAACCCCCTACTAGCTAACCAGAGCACAACCCAAACTGCCAAGGGCATCATAACACGCATGACATGGCATAACAGGGTATTGGAACATGAACGTGGCTAACATGAATAATGTACTGACTTGAATACGTTAATGATAATTTTCATGAATCCCGGTCTGACATGAACACATAGGTACTGAAGAGAAAGAATACATGGATACTATACACGAGATTTGAGTAGAATTCATAGGCACGAATAACATTAGTACTGAAACACTAGCATAGACATGACACGATTGCATGGACGTGAGGAGCATGACTGTCACACCCCGACCTTACTAGGGTGTGATGGGCACCCGACCCTTCTCAGAGTCGAGCGAACCCTTAAACGATCGCGTTACTAAAACCTGTCATTTCGAAAACTTTTTAAAACATAAAACTTTTCAACATAGAGATCACTGTTTTTATACAGATTATGAAAACCTGCAGTCAATCACATAACTTCTACCATCTGACAATATCTGAAAATACACACCCTTTTAACATCTATAACCGATTCGCGTTCCTCGACACCCAATCCACAGGACACTGTCTGCAAAGTCTCTAGGATATACAAATACCATGACATAGGTTCTTGACTCGGCAACACTCTGAACTGAAATGGAGCTCGCCAATCCCGCGGGAACAACTTCTAGCAGAGTCTTCTCCTCATCCGGCGTACTCCGCGTGGCATGAAACGCGCCCCAGAAAGGGGGCCGCACGGGCAGAATGTCTTGAATATGTAAGGCGTTGACCAATAATAACCGCACTTAATTTAAGAGAGAAGAAATCGCAAATCAAATTCAATACTGCGACCTTATTTGGAGGGAAGCATAAATATATATATATACGGGTCTCATGTAATCCTTAAGTGAATAATGCAAATGAACACACACACCTTAAGTGAAGGATGCAATCTAACCCGTGCGTCGCTTCCGACATTCAATGAAATAGTCCCTTCGTACGGCGCTTCGGCGTAGTAATAAAGATGGCCCGCTTCGGGCATTGCCGCCCTCGGAATAACAATAAAGATGGCCCTTCGGGCACGCCGCTTCCGCATAATAACGATAGCCCCCCGCCGGGCATTGCCGCTTCCGGCATAACAATAAAGATGGCCCCTTCGGGCAAGCCGCTTCCGGCATAACAATAACGATAGCCCCTTCGGGCATTGCCGCTTCCGGCATAACAATAAAGATGGCCCCTTCGGGCATAATAGTAAGGATAATGTAAACATAAGTAGTAAGTGAAATGAAATAGTAAAATCTCGCACCCCCTTCGGGGTGGTTTTTGAAAAATAGCTCACTCGCACATAAGCCGAGGCCATAGGCACCCGTACGTGAGCCGAGGCCATAGCACACTCGCGATCGCCTGAGGCCACAGCTCGCTACACTGCACGAGGCCATAGCAAGACACTCGTGCATAGGCTCGAGGCCACCGCACCCTTTTGGGAGTGGTTTTAGAAAGTCTAGATATTAAAATCTCACACCCCCAAAGTGGTTTTAGAAAAATCAATTTTGTGTTTCCTTGTACAAAACTAATTCTTTAAAAATCATCAACAACCACAAACGCGTTTCCGAAGCCATTTTTTTGGAAAACCGAAGTAATAATTACATTAGGAACATTGTCACACCACCACGTACATTATAGAACATAATGAGGTAGCTAAACAACTGGCCTTTGGTAGTCGGGTCCTACTCATGCAAGTTCTAAATGTTTAGGAAGTTCTTCCATCATTTCACACAATTTCTAATTCAATTCCACTGAATGAATAGTAGTTAATTTCAATCTCGAATTTCTAAGAAAGGAATTGTCCCCGAGGCACATATTCAAGCCTACCACGTCTAAGACATGCCAAAGAAAGAAAGTGAAGCCTTACATACCTTTTCCGCCTTACGCTACTCCAAATCCCGGGGCCAAGTTCGCCAAAATCGCAATTTGGTCGCATTTACCAAGCTTTTATTCATGAGACTTAAAATTTCAATCTTGCCTCAACACTTGTCTACCGAAATTTCAAAAAGATTTCCCCCGTAAACACACCATCCCGAGGATATGGCTCACCAAATATCAACAACAATACCAACAAGCACATCAACAATATCCATAAGCAATTCCAAACACATTCTAACATTAATAACTCTTTTCTATATAATTCGACAACATTCGTGCATATTCAATTCAACTTCACATATTCAAACTAGTATCAAAGATTACATATTCAAATACCAATCCATAACCATTCAAACACGGTTCAAGAACATTTCCAACAATCCGCACCATATTCAAAACAACCCAACCAAAATATAAGGCAACCCGAAACCTTCCAAGTCCAAGGAAATGTCAACAACGCATTTCTTTTCTTCCAAATTCATAAACCATACTAACAATCTATACTTTAACAACATTAATTTTACAAATACATGAAACTACACTAAATTCACATTATCTTCAAAGCAGCCCATAATGTTCTCTACTTCAAATTAGATCATTAAATCATCATTTTCACCATAAAATCCATACAACAACAACCAAGTTACACTAAATAAAATTTGTTCATTCTTTTGACAAACAACACCACCCATATTCGGCCATCCCAACCAACCTACAACTTTCATGAATTTCATTACTTTTCCATACATTACAACAACAACTAACGCACTACATAGAATTAATCCATTTTCTTTCCATGCAACATAACACCCACGGCTAACCATGCAAACCCACGGCCACACACATGCACATACATATTTCTTGGGTTCCATTCATTTCCACATACTATAACACTTCACAAATCATCCATAACATGTGAAAAGAGGATTAAAACTTACCTTCTTCAACATTTTCTTGTTCCCATGCTCCTCTAATTCCAAATGAAATTATATTCGTGACTATGCACTACCCGGACTTCGATTGGTACTTCATTACTTGAAATTTCACTCAAAATCCTCATTTTGCGAGGTATATTTGCTCCCTTTTTGTTGCTGAATTTTTTTAAGGAAAGTTTTGGAACTTTTGGTCGAAAAAAAATGAGATTTTTGTCCCTTAAAACGGATCGTCGCTCGTAGCGCATCGTTTGGGCAGAAGACTTTCTTAGGGCATCGTAGCCGTACCGCGGAAAGCTGTTTCTGCGTCGACGCGCCGCTTTGTAACGTCTATAATTCTCTACTCCGATGTCCTATCAATGAACTAGTTTGTTGCATTACAAACTAGACTCGACGAACTTCGTTTTAGGATTTTGAAACACCTTAAAACTCCACATATACTATGATGAGGTACATGTCAAACTCATGCTCTGAAAACGCGGGGTATAACAATGACATGGAACATAAATACATGAATACTGACCGATGTGGATACATGAGTACTGAACTGACCATGAGATCTGAATGTGTGAAAACCTGGATATCATAACATGAAACCTCAATGTTGAAAAACATAAATGTTATGTTACATCAGGAGATCTATATGCCGAGCGGAGACGGGATTCGAACACTTAGGAGGTTTGATCATAGCTGTTCCTATATCACTACGATAGACATATTAGGTAGGAGTACTACTTGGGCTTTGAACGTAAGCGCAACTCGGTGCGAATGAGCTAGACTTGAGTCATATAACAGAAATATGATCCTAATATATAGCATAAGCTCTATCGTGGGAATGATATGAATACGTTGAATCTGCGTAGAATACTTTTGAGATGAGTACCATAGAGTACCTGAAAGGATCTCACTTTGAAATTGGAACGTACCTTACTTTGAACCTTACCTTGTTCTCTATTAAACATAGATGTT